>NW_022995765.1:227644-260480 GCF_900245975.1 Drosophila guanche
TTATGTGTTTTTTCTGTATTCTTTTGTGGGTCTCTATTCATTTTATGTTGTGAAGAGACGCACTCTCCCCCCCCCCCCCCCCCCCCCCCCCTGTCAAATATATACTTGTGTTATGGTAATTTAAAAACGAACGCTACGTGTCGAAGTCGCAGTCGGGAGGGTCATTATAAGCACCGCAAATCACCATCAATTTAGTAACAATTTGCAGTTAGGAAAGACACGAAGCGAGACGAAACAGGGTGGGGAATCTCTTGTATAAAAATACGCGTGGAAACGACAGGCAGGCAGAAGATTCTCTCGGACTCAGTCCTTTCGTAGTTTGTCGAGTCGAGCCTGGAGGTCAGCATCCGCATCGGACATTGGGGAGGTGCCACCGCTGCCACTGGCTGCACCACTGCCAGAATTCCCAGTGCCGCCGCCGCCGGCACCACCACCACCGCCTCCCACACCACCGGCAGACACAGCAGCCAGCGTCTTCTGTGCGCCAGCCCCGCCGGCGATGGACAGCGAACCGGAGGCATTGGGCAGGTCGCCCAATTGTTCGCCCAACTGCAGGCCCAATTCGTCAAGCACTTGTGAAACGACAGCATCGGTCTCCTCCTCATCGCCCTCGTCCTCCATGGCATCGTCGATGGCGTCGTTTATCATCTCCTCCTTCATGTCCATCATTTCCGATTGCTTCTCAAAGTCCTGCAGGATCTTTTGTATTTGCGGTAGATTCAGCTGGCGGTTCATGTTTTGCATGGCCTTTGTGACACCTGTAAAAGGGAAACTTCCAAGATTAGAGAAGGTGCATCAGCCCACACACACCCAACCCCACACCTTTCATTGCCTGAGCCATTGTGTTCTGTGACTTAAGCGTCTGTATCTTGAGGGAAACGGCTTGAATGTTTGCCTTCATGAGCATGAATTTCTTTGCGTAGCGACGGGTGCGCACCAAATCCTTAGCCATGATCTTCACCGCATCCATTTGGCCCTCCTTGGCCATTTTCTTGATGTCCGCAATGATTTTCTTCTCCTGTTGTTCCATTTTCATGCGCTCGCGATCCAGGTCCCTCATCGCCTTGTTCAGGGCGCGCTGGTTCTTGCGAAGCATCTCATCAGGGCTGATCTTTTTGCCAAAGAGCCAATCCATTTCGTCTGTATGTCTCAACTGCAAACTCTAATTACGACTGATACAAAGAGGCAAATGACGGAATTGAAAGATAACTCATCAAGAAACACAATAAACAAAGACGCAGCCCTGCGAATGCAGTTATGTAGAAGAAGCACATGACGTGTGATTGCGTTTCGTTGTGAATGGCTACTGCTTCAGTTTAACCAAACATGAAAGAATTCGACGATTTCAACTTTAGTGTATACAAATGTAAGTTCATTTAAATAATTTGTTACTTATACATAATCTAAAAGTGTATTCCTAACGCAGACACCAAAGAGTTGACCCGTGAATGTGTGGGCGGCAGCGATTTGCAGCAGCGAAAAAACGAAATCGAGGCCTACAATGAAACGACGGCAGCGACTCTCAAGCAAACATGCAAAAATAACTACATGGAGTTTATCCAGACGGCCAAAGAGATATCGCGTGAGTTTTATAAAAGTAAACGCCCCATAAATGTTTTCATTATTATTCTTTATTAGATCTCGAGTCAGAAATGTATCAGCTGTCACATATTCTCATTGAGCAACGCAACATTTTGGCCATCATGACCGATGGCAAGACCGCCTCCCGCCTGAAGGCAGACAGCGTGGAGGCTGAGAGTAGCACCGCTGTCGATGATGTGCAAAACAGCCATGCCACACGTGCGGTTAAGGAAATGGTTCAAGGATTCAATGGCAATCTGGAGGGCAAGACGTTTCTAAACGAGGGCGCCCTCATCGAATTGGATGCAAATGATTACAGGCCCATACAGCGGGTGTTCTTTTTTCTGTTCAACGATGTGCTCATTGTGTGCAAAGTGAAGCATGACAAGTAGGAGATTTATTTAGTTAAAAAGCAAGCACAGAAATTAATCCAGACTCTCCCTTGCAGACGTTTGGACTTCCTCAAGGAATACGATCCCAAGAAAATAGCCGTGATCAATATCAAGGATTTGGATGGCGTTAAAAATGCCATTAATATCATCACACCAGATGGCTCAAAGATATATCAAAGCATCACAGCAGCCGGCAAGTCCGAATGGATTGAAAAACTCGAGGAGGCCTTTCGTTTCGATCAGCAAAAAAAAACGAAAAAAGGACAGGCACCGCAGCCACCCACGCGAGCCAAGCAGCAGTCGTCCAAGTCATCCTCACCGGAGAAGATTATCAGCACTCCCTCAGTCCAGTCGCCCCCAGAGCCCAAGTCGCTGGAGAATGAGACACCCGAGTGGCTGAGCACGGCCAGCGAGGAGATTCAAACATTGGTGGCTCAGCGACACTTTGAGGATGCCCAAGACCTGATCAAGCGCACACAGGAGTACGTAAAGGGCGAGAACCGCAAGAAAGTGCCCCAGGCGGAGAGCATTGAGAGCAAGGTGAAGCAGCAGGAGCTCAAGCTGATCAATGTGCTGCTTAAGGAGCTCTCGAAGAGCAATCGCAATTTGCAAATCGCCTTAAGGGCCGCCCAACGTCCACTAAAGATACTCGTGGAGATGGGCCGCTATCGGCAGGCGAGTGCCTCCCTGCTGAAGGTGTGCGCCGTCAGTCTGCGGGTGTCGCAGCGCGAGGCGCGTAGGAATAATGCAGATATATCGGAGCTATTCTTTTGTGATCTGACGCAGGTGGCGTGTGATTATCTTACGGCATTTGAGCAGCAGCCAGCGTGCGTGAGTGGTAAGTGGGAAAAGCTCTCCCTAAAACTATGTACCTTAATTTTCTCTTCCACTTGCTCGCGCAGCTCTTGTCGTTTGGTGCAATGCCGAGCTGCAGTACTTTGCCAGCCAGCTCATCAAACATTATCTGACCAAAGGCACCACACTGGAGACAGTCGCCAAATGTGTGGAGCGTGTGCGTAAGCCCTCTACGAAGCTAACCGAGATTGGCCTAGACATAAGCTACCATATGGAGGGTCTGCTGCGCACCACTCTGGAATCACTGATCGAAGATTCCAAGGAGCGTCTGTTGGACTCTGTGGGGCGCTCTGAGGAAAGCTGGCAGCCCTACAATCTGCAAACGAAATCACATCTGAAGCGTTTGCTGCTCGAGCTGGATGTGCTGGGCATCGATGTGCGCGCCCAGGCCACTGGCGACACTTGGATTAACCTGACACAGTCCACGGTGGTGTTTATACGACACTTTTTGCAGCTAATCGAACACTGCGGCGGCTTGGCCAAGTGTGAGACGCTGCTGCAGAAGCTGGATCTGTTGCTAAAAGAGCTATTCATTGCCCATCACTCACAGAAGCCGCCCAGCGATATGGCTGTGGATGTAAGTTGGGATTTTAAATTAATTTGTAGCTGCTACATTTATTAATTTCCCTTTTTGTTTCAGCCCAACTTTGTGATGAAGAATAAAATCTTTCTAGTGGACAATCTGCTGCCCATAGCCATAGACAAGTTTCGGCAGATTTCGGGTCGCCAGTGCGAAATCCTAAGGGAGCTGCACACAAACATGTCGCGACAGCACGGTGCACCATTACCCCGCCAGCGCAGCGTGTACACCACAGATGTCTTTTAAAAGATTTGGGGAACTCTTTGTTTTGCTTTACTTTTTTGATTACATATAAAGTTTTTTAATTTTTTGTCGTTTTGCTTCAATTATTTATAATATAATTATATACATATATAACCACAATAATATTTTGTAAAATTAAAAATCGAAGCATGTGCTGCACTCTAAACTGGGAGCGCGAGGTGCGTGCCCACTCTCTATATATACTCGTATGTATTATATATATATATAGATTTTGTTTTGTATATATATATAAATCGATTCTTCACACTTTCTAAACAATTTAGATGTTTGTTTGCTTTTTCTTCTAACTTATATTTCGGTAGTGGCTCAATTACTATTGATTTTACAGTATGGTTCTGAGGGGGGAATAATAAAAAACAGGCGCTTCACACACACACAAATTAATGTTCCCCCTTAACCCTTATAAGAGTAATCGCCCCACAATGAGTAAATGTGTGTTTCAAAATCTAGTATTTTGTTTTTAAAAATGTATAATGTCAAAACTCTTAACTAAAATCCTTATTGGTTATATTCATTTATATTTATATATACTTTGTTTTTGCGCAAATGTGTGTTTGTGTGTGTGTTGAGTGGGTGGGGGTGGGGGTTTGGGGCAAATTAAAAATTGCTGTAATTTTGTTTTACATTTTATAGTTTTATATTTATACTGTCCTGTGGCTCTAACATTCAGCTAAATTACAAAAAACATTGACATTTAAAAAACAAACAAAAACACTAAAAGCACTTCACCAAATTTGTGCCAGCATATCCTTTCTGCTTTTGTCAGCCCCTGTGCTTTATTCAATATAATCTCAACGCTTCCTGCTCCTGCACTGGCAAATGTCTAATCCATGCAAACAATCAACCGCTCATTAGGGTTTCGGTTATCTTGTCTTGGGGGTTAGGTAACGCCGACTTCTGTTCAGTTTTCTAATTTAATTATTACTTGCATTTTCTTTTTTATATTATTAATTTCTGTTGCTCATCAATTAATTTTCTCTTGTTTTCTTTGTTGTTGTTTTTACTTGCAATTTGTGTGTGTTGTTGTTTTTTATTGGACTTAGGCTTAGTAGCTACAAGTACGCTTAAATTTGTAGTTTTTTTCGTTTTTCTTTATTTATATATATATATATTATAATATTTCACGCTTTCTCTTGTTAGTTTTCTGTTCCTGCGTTTGCTGCCTTTATTCGTCTTCTCCTGTTGTTGCTTCTGATGTTGCGGGATTGCTGATGCGATCTTTTCTTTTCCTATTTGCATGATTTCGAACATTTTGTGTTTGTCTGTGGTGTGTTGTTTTTTAATGTAATAAAAACTATACGCGCTTATTACAAACTGAAAAAAACCGCTAGATGTGTGGTGTGGGTGCTGTGGGGGTGGTGGAGGAGTAGGATCTTCTAATAAATAACCTCGTAGACAGTAGCTTTCTTATCGCCCGAGCCCGTCACAATGTATTTGTCGTCAGTTGATATGTCGCAGCTAAGTACGGATGATGTTTCTTTCGACTGTAAAATACATAATAAATTAATTACAACATGGTTAGGGCTTCTATCCAATCTCAAAACTCACCTGGAATATGCTGGCACCGTATGGTGTTCGCCATGCGTTAAGCAGGTTGTCTTTGCCGGTTGAAACGAACCATTTGCCGCAGGCGGCAAATCGTAGTGACAGTACACAACTCTCGTGGAGATGCAGTTGATACTTGTCCGGTTTCGATGCATGCAATACTTCCACATGTGAGTTCTCCATGCCCACAGCCAACCAATCACCTGTACAATCAAAAACATAACATTGTTAAGCAGAGCCAAGACAAGGGATATCTCAAAAAATCACCTGTGGGACAGTAGCCAAGCGAGAATATTTGAGAGCTGAAATCGTGCTGCTGCAGTTGGCGTCCCTCGCGCAGGTCCCACGAGCGCACTGTATTGTCGAGACCGCCTGTCCATAATCGCGAACCATCCGGACTGATGTCAATGCACGAGGCACCATCGGTGTGTCCCTGGAACTGGCGCACCAATATCTCGTTGTGCAGATCCCATACGGCAATGTTGCCATCGCTGCAGCACGAGAAGCACACCTTCGAATCGGGGCTGATGGCCAGCGCATAGCAGGCGGGCGCCGCTGAGGTTAGTTCGGCCTTAATGCGGGGCGTGGGGCTGGCCAGATCCCATATCGACAGATTCGATGCCTCTCCGCCGACAATCAGCGTCCGACCATCGGGCAGAAGCTTCACCGAGCGTATATAATTGTCTCGTTGCAGGCAATCCAACTGACTTACGGGGTTCTTGTTGCCCGGCTGTGAGATGTCCCAGACCTTGACGCACCCCTTGCCGCCCGTATAAACGTATTTTGTAGGATTTGAAATTGTCACGGCGCAGACGACTTCGCCATGCGATAACGTGTTGATCTGACGGGCGTGCCGAGGTATACCAACACCTACCAGCGCATCCGGCGGGAATGGCACCGGCTGTAGGCTACCCTCACCGTTCATATGGAAAGAGTATGCACTGTGGGAAAATGTAAAATAGTCGGTAAAAATATTGGCCAGAATTTTACAGAAATTACAGTCTCTAAAAGTTGAAAGCTTAAATTTGAATCGTTAATAGAAAGCCTCACCAGAAACAAGTGAATTTCAATATGAATCTTGAGCCCTTATTCCCATAATTCCCTTGTTATTTTTTTACGTTCTTAAGGTTGTGCTGCGTAGGCTTCGTCTTTGTGTCGTTTGAGCAGAGACAATACAATAATAAGACGGTCTATGACGGTCCCTTACTTATGAGAGCCCAGAAATAAAAAATAGAACGCTCTTGCATGTGTGACTACGCACAAACCAAGCAAACGATTTTCGAGACGAAAGATTTTCACGACATTTCTGCTTCCAAATTATTTTCTGATTGATTAGTTGGCATGACGCACGCTAAATACCCTACTGACATTTACTCGCAGGTGAAGTCATGTATGAAGAATTTGATCTATATTTACATACGTATGTATATCGATAATAATAATGATATAATATTCTATAATACAAACAAATAGCTTTCATATAAAGTGTGTACTAAACAAGGGGGTTTTCTAGTATTGGGGCAAACGTCTTCCGAAAGTGCATAGCACTTATAAAGACTCATAAAGTGAAGGGTATGTTTCGAGATTTTCGAGACGAGAAGATTTTCACGACATTTCTGCTTCCAAATTATTTTCTGATTGATTAGTTGGCATGACGCACGCTAAATACCCTACTGACATTTACTCGCAGGTGAAGTCAATTATGAAGAATTTGATCTATATTTACATACGTATGTATATCGATAATTATAATGATATAATACAAACAAATAGCTTTCATATAAAGGGTGTACTAAATAAGGGGGTTTTCTAGTATTGGGGGCAAACGTCTTCCGAAAGTGCATAGCACTTATAAAGACTCATAAAGTGAAGGGTATGTTTCGACAGCACTGTAAAAAAAACATATACATGCAAGCAGATCCAAAATACGCAAGACCCAGGCAGAAAAAATCGTGTGCAAATAAATCGTATGGCGCTACTCATCTTGGTATTTTTATACCCGATACTCGAAGAGTAAATAGGGTATATTGTATTTGTGGGGAATAACAGTTGTATGTAACGCACAGAAGGAAACGTTTCCGACCCCATAAAGTATATATATTCTTGATCAGCATCAATAGACGAATCGATAGAGCCATGTCTGTATGTCCGTCCTGTTTGTCGGCTAGTTCTCAGAGACTATAAGAGCTAGAGCCACCAAATTTTGCATCCAGACTGCTATATGCTCACACTGAAACCAGTGTATTTCAAAAATGAGCCACGCCCCTTCCGCCCCGCAAAAGGGCGAAAACCTCCCAAATCTACAATTTGGAAGATAATTTGAAGATTTGGGATCCGATTGGATCATTATTATAGCCAGAATGAAGAAATTAATTTGCAGTGGCTAAACCCACTGTCCCGCAGCTTTTGTTGTTCTTTTCACATTCTCTCATTCACAGTCTGCTTCTGTTTCACTCGGCCCCTGCCTCTGCCGTCCCTCTGCCTCTGCCGACTTTTAACCCTCCCCGTCCCGCAGCTTATATATTTTTTTGTGTGCGGGCACTGCCTCTGCCGCGAGTCTGCAGTGTGTGGGTCTAGGGAAGGGCGGCGAGCTAAAGGAGCGTGTTGGTGTGAGAAGTGTTGTAGATGTAGATGACAGTTGAAGAAAAAATTTAAAATTTGACAAAACACCGCTAAGGTGCAGATGTAGTACTGAGTGCCGGGTATAAAAGTTGTAACGCGTAAAAAGCGTCTCACACGTCCCTTCTCGTTTTGTCTTTGGTTTGAGCCATTTGATAGTACTTCGACTATTTCTTTGATTCGTTGATTCTATGTTTTATAACTAAACGGACACAATCCCAATCTATCAAATAGATACCAATCTTATAGAAGGAATACAATTAGTTGAAATAATAAAATCTTTGAAAGTAATATTATAGTTCTTTAACTTAGATTTTCTGGTGGAAGCAACATCATCCTTTCAATAGAATTATAATATAAGTAAAGATCCGCTTGATATCAATATAAGAAACTGTTTACGGTACAGGTACTAGTTACAACGTTCAATGACTATCTCAAGAAAATGTTTCTAAAATTTAGAGATTTATTTGGTTATTTTACCACAATAATCCTCTAAAAGTCTAGTGCTCTGCACATCCCAATAAAGAAAAGTCATTTCAATGATTAACGAAATTCCCAGCTAGGTTACGCAACTTACGGCTTTCCACCCGTCAGGGCTGAGGGATGTGGAATGCCATTTGTTCGCACATGCGAATGCGGATCGTACGGCATTGGTGGCGGTCGTCCATAGGCTGGATCCGATGGTGGACGCTGGTAGGGATCTGCTGGTCTCTGATAAGGTGCTCCCGGATATCCGGCTGGCGGTGGTCCCTGCGGCATCATTTGTTTAGGATTAACACCACCCGGTACTGGAGCGGCAGCGTTTGGTGTCGGTGTTCGTGCCTTGGCGCCCGGTGTGCCCGGCTTTTCCATCTACAATTAAATTAGAAAACAAATTTTTTATTTTAATATTTCTTATAAATTGTTAGGTAGCTAAGATCTCACATCTTTTGTTTTGAGGCTGGGTGTGGAACGTGATGAGCTAGAGCCAGAGCGTGAGGGCGGACGTTCCTGTTTTATGCCACTACTACTAGGCTTCTCCAGACGTTCGCCATTCAGGCTTTCACGATCGCGTACCTCCACATGTTCGCCATTGGGACGTGGAGAGTGGGATTCCTGCAAGGCATACACAAAAATAGGAACATTTATCAAGGGAAAATACTCTGTTAGCGGGAGATGTTTTTCTTTTTAGGTGTTTTCTTTTTTTTATATGGGGAGTTTAGGATTTCTGGTTGCATTGAATCTGGGGCCGACACTCAACTCACCATTTCATTTGCAACATCTACGACTAAATCTTGATCGCTTTTCTCGCCTTCATCGTCCTGGAAATAATTTTGAAAAAAATACAAAAACAATATAAATAAAAAGTTCATACAAAATAACAACAATCCTCCAACCACAAAAAGAACAACAATAACAGCAGCCAGCATCAAATATATATATATTGGTAGATTAATAAAACAAAAATCATTATTTTTTCTTTTTTTCTAGTTATTGTTTTTCTTTTTCTTGCTGCGCGTCTCTTATAAAATATGAATATTTTTATTTATGTTAGAACAGCAACTACAACGACTATAATATCAACTACGAAATGATAGTACAGGTTTTATATATATATATATATGTATTTTGTTTTTGATTCTGGTTTTGTTCGGTGAGTTGAGAGACAGCAGCAGGCAGCAGCTGAGTTTATATGACATTTAATTCGTTTATTGTTTACGAATTAGGATGGTTCGTTCTTATACCTACATATGTATGGTATATTGACGATTTTAAAGCTGATTCCCGATACTCACTTGCAGTTGTTGTTTCTCATCTTTCCGACGCTTAGAGTCATTCTCAATGTCCAACGGCGAGCGTGTGCGATATTTTTCACGATCCGCTGGCGAAACTGAATTGCGCTGCAACCAAAAATATTCAAAAGTCAATATAAAACAAAAAAAACGAGAAGGGAAGAGAAGAAGAAACGTCACAACTTTTATACCCGGCACTCAGTACTACATCTGCACCTTAGCGGTTATTTGTCAAGTTTTACATTTTTTCTTCATCTGTCATCTACATCTACAGCACTACTCACGCCAACACGCTCCTTTAGCTCGCCACCCTCCCCTAGAGCCACACACTGCAGAGTCAGGGCGTTTTTATCTTCAAAACTATAGGTTTGGGAGGTTTTCGCCCTTTTGCGGGAGCGGAAGGGGCGGGGCTAATTTTTTAAATACACTGTTTTCAGTGTGAGCATATAGCAGTCTGGATGCAACATTTGGTGGCTCTAGCTCTTATAGCCTCTGAGAACTAGCCGACAAACAAGACGGACAGAAAGACATGGCTCAATCGTCTCGGCTATTGATGCTGATCAAGAATATATAAACTTTATGGGGTCGGAAACTTTTCCTTCTGTGCGTTACATACAACCGTTATTCGCACAAGTACAATATACCATATTTACTCTTCGAGTACCGGGTATAAAAAAAAAACGAGAAGGGACGTGTGAGACGCTTCTTACGCGTCACAACTTTTATACCCGGCACTCAGGACTACATCTACATGTAGAAGACATCGCCAACCACTAGATATCGTTCACATTACAGAACACGTAGTAAGAGCCTACTAAATAAAATGCATCAAACAAATTGGATCAGTTAATATTTTCCAATTTATGAGATATTTAAAACAGCAATAAAATTGGTACATTCTTGGACCGATAGGTTTCACAGCAAATTTTTCGAAAGTGGCGCCATCTATGAAAATTTCTTGTACGCAACTTTGATGGTCACTCTTTTTCTAATACAGAGCGTTAAAAACCGAGTCTTGGTTAAGAGTCGGAAGAGTCAACGCCAGGGGGAGGGCAGAGGCAGGGGCCGAGCGAAGCAGAAGCAGAGTGTGAATGAGAGAATGTAAAAAGAGCAACAAAAGCTGCTGGACAGGGTGGGTTTAGCCACAGGAAATTAATTTCTCCATTGTGGCTATAATAAGGATCCGATCGGATCCCAATTTGGTGATCTGATAGATGTGGCCATTACCTGCGGAATGGTTTAGTTTTCTTTTGTCTCCAAAATTGTAGATTTGGGAGGTTTTCGCCCTTTTTCGGGGGCGGGGCTCATTTTTCAAATACACTGGTTTCAGTTTGAGCATACAGCAGTCCGGAGCCAAAATTTGGTGGCTCTAGCTCTTATAGTCTATGAGAACTAGCCGACAAACAAGACGGACAGACAGACATGGCTCTATCGACTCGGCTATTGATGCTGATAAAGAATATATATACTTTATGGGGTCGGAAACGCTTCCTTCTGTGCGTTACATACAACCGTTATTCGCAAAAATACAATATTTACTCTTTGAGTACCGGGTATAATAAATAATATGTATGGAATGGCAAAAACTCTTACCAAACGCTCTTCGGCGCCTGCTGGTCCCTCCAACCCTGTGGGCTTTATGTCCGTTCTATGATGATCTGGCGGCGCTTTGGGCAAACCCTGTGGTCCATGCGGCAGTCCCATGGTGGCACCCAATGCGCCAAACGGATTTAAAGCACCCATCGGCTGTGGCGGTCCGCCTGGCACCTGCTGTGCGTGTATTTGCTGCTGCAAATTTAGATCGAAAGAAAGCAAGAGTTTTAATTATAATTATAACCCTTTTGGGTTTGTATCGTGCAACAGTAAAGCTTGGGTGGGTGGAAGAAGAGCAGCAACAAAAACAGCAACAATTTGAAGGCATTTTTGTAAGCATTATTCTAGTGAAGTGAACAGAAAAATAAACAAATAAAATATGAAGAGTCGCACAAACAGGGGCGGCGTCGATGGCAGTAGAATTTCGCTTATAGCTAGCTGTGTGTGTGGTAAGTGCCAAGTGGCAGAGTGTCGTATGCGGGAGGCAGACAAACAAACAAACAGAAAACACATTAACAACAGAAAGTTAAATTAAACTCTTGGAAGGCAGAAAACGAAAAAAAAAACTTACTAAAAGTTGTTGTATTCCATGTTGCTGCTGATGCTATGCAACGCGGCGGTTTTTGGATGGGTTTTAATTGTTGTTGTTTTTTGGGTTGTTGAATCAAATCATACGATTCAATAAAAATCAAGAGGAAGGAAGAAAAAAAAATCAAATAGAGAGCGCCAAAGAAGAATTGAACAATCCCTGCTGCTAGCTACATGACCACTAATTCCGCTATCTCCCTAGGATTAGCTGTAGCCCATTAAATATGTTTCTCTTTTGTACTGCTGCTTTTAATGTCGGGGGGACCTAATACTTACCCCAATGATCAAGTTGAGCTCCTGCATGGTGACTTGCTTCGCACGCTCCACCGCCTGCAGCACTTGTTGCTGATGATCGGCCTGTAGGAATGGAAGTAACTGATTGATCAGTGTATTGAGGCGCTTGGCTATCTCCGTTTGCTTGTGCATCTCCACATTAAGGCCATAGGACATCTCATAATACTATAATTTAAGGGGTGGCGGTGAAAAGCGAAGCGCGTTAGCTAAACGATGGCAGTTTTATGTGTGAAAAGTGCGACTCTTACCATAACATAATGGCGCTGCATCTCCGTCTTCTCGTTCGCCAGCTTCTCGCACTCCAATTTTATGCTGGAATTCGCAGGAAAAATAATCAACGGGTAAATTAGTTTAGGCGACGGAAGCGAAGTCCGCTTGATAGGCCCTGGCCCTGCCAAAGGAAGCAACGGAAAGACAACCAGCAAGCGGACGTCATCGGTGGTGTGGTGGCAGCGACGGCGCAGGTTAATCCTATGACAGCAGCGCATATGGCGCGCCAAAACCGGTTTACTTGGCTTTTTTGCAAAAAACGCAGACGCAGCAGCATCCACAGGCCGCGCACCAACACAGAGACAGGCGCGGCAGGCATATACAAGTGTGCCAAGCAGTCGTATACAGTGGAGGCTCCAAGAGAGTTGAGGACTGGACGGGCACACACGCATGCCAGCAGCACCAGCTATGGTTGGATCCACACACGCACGCTGTATCCTAATTCCCAAGAAGAGAGATATCCCAAGGATACTAATACTTGCCTATGGTATTGTGCCTGCAAAAAATTGAACTCCTCCTTGATGCGTTCCAGTGTATCGGCGATGGTAAATTTGATTGGGCCCTGAGGTGGTGGTCCCTGAGGTGTGCCCAGTAAGAGGGGGGGCATAAACAGTAAGAGACGTAGAAAGAGTGTGAGTAAAGGAAGAAACAGAATTAGCAAAGCGGTGTAGGGTGGGGGTGGGTGGAGAGCGAGAGAGTGGAGTGGACAACATGTGGCTCGGCTCGGCTCTCGTCTGCACTGTGTGAGGATTGAAGGTACTTACCCCGGCCGCGGGGTGACGCACCGGTTGGGGATACATGTTGTTATTTATGCTTGTGGGGCAGCAATGATTGTGTGCCGGCTAAAACACTTCCAATAATGTAAAGATGAAAAGTTCCTGGTTTGGACAGCGACAGCGTTGAATGTGCTATGGAAGCCAGCGCAAGCAGTTCTTGTTTTCCGGATGACAGCGAAATGGGGGAGGCGGAGAAGCGGGATGAGGAGTCCTCGTAGTCTTCTTCCTCGGCGTTTGCTACCGTCCTTCCCGTTAGCGGTGAGGCGAGCCCGAACAAAAGTGTGGCAGGCAGGCAGCGTAGCAAATTTATTTTGCAAGCGTTTTTGTTGCTCTTGTTGTTATGTTACTCTTTTTTAAATATATTTTAAATCCCTATTTTTTTTTTGAATTTTTAATTTTTGTTCTGCTCCCAGCAGATACGATTCCGAACTACCCGGAAACTTAATGGAACTTCGTCGATTCCATGCTATGCTTCATTTTTTTGGTATCCTGGGAATGGAATTTTACAATTTTTTTAGTTATTTTTTTATATTTGCACCATTTTTTTCGATACGTTCGCACATACGCACGCACACATATATAATCACATACATACTGGGCTCACACTCTCACGTAGCAATGGCCGAGCCAGCGAGACACACGCACACCACTAAACAGCGAGAGACGACTTTTATGACGGGGGTACGAGTGTGAGTGTTTACCGCCGAAAAATCAAGCGCACAGTTGCATGTGGCCTGGGCAAAACTCAAATTGTTACGCAAAATCACAGTTCGACATTGGCGGGGATTTGCGGGGATATGCCAATCTACTTTGTTGGGCAATTTGATTATTATCCACCGGAATTGTTTCACTTTTTGTATTCAAATAGCAGCTCCGCACAAACAATACATGAACGAATACAGACAGACTGCAATTAAACAGGGTTGCCATGCTGGCCAAATCACAGAATGGGCACATTTGCAATTTTAACCGTAAGCTTTTAATTAATTGGGAAATTAGTGGTTTGGATTGTCATTGTTGGCAGGTGCTAGGATGAACAATCTTTCATGGTAATAAAATACACCTAAACCCAATTGTACTGCCGGGCACCAGGCGGCAACACTAGACTCTGCGAGAAGATACGGGAACGTAGAAACCAGCGAGTGGCCGATCACACACACACAAAATCACACTGACACGAGCACAGGGCAAAAGAAAAATTATTCCGTCCTATACAAAAAATAAACAAAAGCAATTAAAAAAAAAAACGAGATAATGGTGGTACCGTTTTTATGCGTTGAATTTCGACATGTTACTGAACGCCTAGTGCGTGAACACTAAAAAGTATCTTGCGCTCTGCAAATTGTTTAATGATAAAATTTTAGTCACTTTTTTGTAAATTTTCGCCCGAAACTGCTTGTTTCATTAGACCGACCGACCGCGAAGTGTCTGACAGACCAAGGAGTCGTGTATGTGTTGTTCAGCTTTGGCGGCGGCGCTCTCTCGCTCTCGTACACACTCACACTCTTCCTCTCACAGTCTGTCCGGCACAGAGTTCTACACGCGCACTCGCTGGCCGCGGCTTGTAAATGGCGTTCTCGTCTTCATGATTTTGCAACAAATTTGCATGGAGTTTCAGCCCATATTTCTCTGTTTATAGTACACGCAACTTTACTTTCATATATCAATAATTTTGAAATCATTTGCACTACTTCTTACTATGTATTTTTCCTATTTTTATTATCCGCGTGTTGCCGCGGATTTATCGCGTCTGATATACCAAATATACCAACAAATTTATGCAATAGCATAATAATACCGATATACCGAAATGCATCAGTGTGCGAACGAACTTAACCCACTAAACCCCCTTCTATTTAGACTGTTAAACAACTTGAGTTAAATTTAAATAAATAATTTGTTGAATTCTTCTCGTAGATCAATTCTTTCGTACTACTTAAAACCTAAAATTACCAACATATCTTTGACCTGCTTAGTACCCACAGTTCGACAATATGCAAATACTTCTCTGTCTGTTATCGAAATCATATTCCTCGCTTTTGATGTTTGACTTATTATTGACGAAGACTCTTTCTACACGACTGGCTATTTATAAGAACTCCCATTTAATTCGTATGGATTCATTTAATGTATACATTTTCACGATAGGTATACAATTTTTAAATTAAAACTATCAAAATGTACTCTGTTTTGAAGTTACGCACCTCTAAGGGCTGCATCGCAGCATATCGGTAAAAGAGATTTGGGCGCGTAATTTGAATAATAAATCTGAGTAAACTAAAATTAATAAAGAAATGTAAAAATATGTATATAATATCATCGAGAAGGGACATATTAGACTCGTCCTACGCGTCACAGCCTTTATACCCGGCACTCAGTACTACATCTACACCTCAGCGGTGTTTTGTCAAATTTTAAATTTTTTCTTCATCTGTCATCTACATCTACAACACTTCTCACACCACCTTCCCTAGACCCACATACTGCCGACGTGCGGCAGAGGCAGAGGCAGCGCCGTCACACAAAAAAACAAATATAAGCTGCGGGACGGGGTGGGTTAAAAGTCGGAAGAGGCATCGGCAGGGGGAGGGCAGAGGCAGGGGCCGAGTGAAGCAGAAGCAGACTGTGAATGAGAGAATGTGAAAGAACAACAAAAGCTGCGGGACAGTGGGTTTAGCCACTGCAAATTAATTTCTTCATTCTGGCTATAATAATGATCCAATCGGATCCTAAATCTTCTTTAAATTATCTTCCAAACTGTAGATTTGGGAGGTTTTCGCCCTTTGCGGGGGCGTCTGGCGTCTCATATAGCAGTCTGGATGCAAAATTTGGTGGCTCTAGCTCTTATAGTCTCTGAGAACTAGCCGACAAACAAGACGGACAGACGGACAGACAGACATGGCTCTACCGACTCGTCTATTGATGCTGATCAAGAATATATATACTTTATGGGGTCGGAAACGTTTCCTTCTGTGCGTTACATACAACTGTCATTCCCCACAAATACAATATACCCTATTTACTCTTCGAGTAAATCGGGTATAAAAGGAGTGACCATCAAAGTTGCGTACCAGAAATTTTCATAGATGGCTCCACTTTCGAAAAATCTGCTGTGAAACCTAGCGGTCATTATTGCACAAAATGTGCAGGGAAAAAGTACCAATATTGCTGTTTTAAATATCTCATAAATTGGAAAATAACGGATCCCATTTTTTTGATGTATTTTATTTAGTAGGCTTTTTACTACGTGTTCTGTAATGTGAACGATATCTAGTGGTAGGCGATGTCTTCTACATCTAGATGTATTCCTGAGTGCCGGGTATAAAAGTTGTGACGCGTAAGAAGCGTGTCACAACAGCTGATTTTTTTTGTCTTCTTGTTTTATTTTTCTTTGTTGTTGTTGCCATCACAGTTTGGTTATCACAGTTGCCTTTCCATTCTCATTACCTCCATTTTTTGCTGCTATCCTGCTCGTCTGTCACTTTACCAAGGGCGCCACAATTTCTCGGACTCCTCTGGTATGGGCGACGGTGCTGGACTCTCGCAATCGCTGTGATAACCAGATGAGGCGGGGCTGAGGGGCGCTGCACTCGATGTGGAGCAGCAGTACTTTTCTCTCTCACTGTCGACCATTGTTGTCTGAGCCTCGTGGAACTGCTGCAGGTTCTTGTAGATGCGGCCGAGATGCGTCATCACCGACTTGCCGAGATCAACGCTCATACCAGGTGTGGAGGCCATGACACGTGACACCTCATTGACTGCATTCATGTAGCCATTACGGAAGCTATCCAGTGTCAGGGGGGACTGTGCGGACTGTGCTGGTGCAGAGGCGGCGGCGGATGTTTTGTTTGAGTTTTGCTGACGCATAAAGATCACAGCTGATTCGAGCATTTCCGCCTTGTCCATGCGTAGGATTCCATCATCGCCACGCATCTCGGCGACAAGTGTCTTCAGGTTGTCCAGGCACTTGTTGATGCGTGCACGGCGCTTCCGTTCCAGCAGTGGCTTCTTCACCTTCTGGTAGATCTGTGTCTTGCTGGAGTATTCCATTTTTTACGTGTATTTGTGTGTAGCAAACGAAAATGTTTCGTTCGCTTTTTCTTCCGATGTTGCTTTGTGGATCGCTGTATGGTGAATGATGTTGTTCCCTCTGCAGCGATGCGCTTTTATACCCTGAGTAAACCCCTGCTGTCACCCGGACAGAGAATCATCATCCACCCGCGGCACGCTTGCGCTGCTCGCTACGTCTCGCTCGCACGCACGCACACACAGGATCAGCGGCTGCACTGCTCTGGCGCACTGGTACATTCAGCGGGATTGTGGAGTTGCAGGCGGTGTGTTTTTGGAACAGCTGCAACATGCTCCGAGGACAATCGTCAGACTCAATCCTTGTGGCTCGTGGCGTGGGAACCGAGCTGAAAGTAAGTTTCTCACACAATTTTTTCTCGTTTGTTTTCCCTTTTGGCCACATGCTTCGCTATGCTTCTCTCGTCTTGTTTCGTTTTTTGTGTTGTTCGTTTTTAAGGATCAGGGCGCATTTTTGCAGCTGTCGCTGTTTTTGGCTTGCGCTTGTTGTTGTTTTTGCCCCCTGCCTCTTGTATTGCTCTTTACTCTGCTGTTATTATCCTTAATGCATACTTCAGTGCTTCATCCTGTCGGCTGTGTCGGAGTCGGAGACTGTAGTCGGGGGCATCTGTCTGTGGGTTGTGAGTGGGCACCGCTCTCTCTCTCTCACTTTTATCCTGACTAGCCATCTCCGCTCTGCTTATTGTTTTGTCGATGTATGCAGATGATGATGGCATAATGCCCCTGTCCCTTCCGTTGCTTTCTCGATCTCTCTCCGTATTCCGTTCCCACACTGTCGCTGCCTCTGCCACTGCCCGCTGGCCGATGAGTGTTTATTGGACACAATTAGGGATGTGGCAGATTGGCTGCATGTCTGGTCGTGTCGGGTCGTGCTGGTCGCGGGGCGTGCAGTTGGGAGTTTCATCCATCAGAGGGGAGGAGGCCAGACAAAACGGGCGCTGGAAGTGTGCCGCCTGCCGCCGCATAAGGTGAGACTTTGACCTGAGGTGCTGCATTTGCTGCCATATGTATGTACCTCCCCATGCCGAACCCTACCCGCAACCCCCTACTAATTGGTCTGCAATAAGTCAATTTAATGATCGATCGATCGATGGCACGGGCCTGTGAGTGAGGAAGGTTCATATAAATACATATGTATGTATTGTATACGATATTTCGAGAGGCTAGGGGAGGTTGTTGATAAATGACAGTATTCAACTTTAATGGGTGAAGGAGGGAGGTATTGGTGGGAGGGTATTAGGGCGTTTTATGGCGATGTATGACATATTCGATTTCCTACTCGATACATGAGCTTGAGGCAGAGCGAACATATTGTTTCTGGGAGCGTCTTTTGTATTGCCCTGTAGCAAATAAGGAGAGTCAAGCTTGTGAGCTGAGGCCCATAGCACAGTCGAGCTTTTTCTTGGGATTGAAAAACATATTTGGGTTCAAAAATCGATTCATATACACATGTAATACATACATATGAACATACTTAGGTGAATTTTATGGACCATCTATCGTGTCATTAAAATCTACATTTAAATTTTATATATTTAAAAAGTTTAATGCCATTTAGTATACCTACCTTAAGTAAAATGTAGTAAATATTAATTTAAAAAAAAAATGCTTTTTATATTAAAGTTCCGAAAGACTCTGTGTACCTTCAAGGAAAGAAAAATAACAGTAGTCAAATGCCAATCCCTCTGGTAGAAGAATTAAGCTCAAGAAACCTGCTAATAGGCACATTATTCAATGCAATTCTGAATGAATTACTAATGAAAATTGTCACTTCCCCTCAAAGGTCTTTAATGAGTTCTTTCAATAATAAATTTATACTAGTTCTTGTTGACAACACTCATAAGAAAGTAATGGTTCTATCTGTACATTTGTCAACCGTTTCTTGATTAATTTTTTAATGTTTATAGCAACCTGCATGCAATTTATGCATACACATTAAATTGTATACATATGTAATATTTTTAATCTTTTGAGACACTCAATCATATCTATGTATTTATTCCGTAATTACTTTCATCTATTCCTCAATGTAACCAATCTGTCGGCACGTGTCGAGAGTCGTGTGTCGACGTTCTTCAGTCGCTAGGGTTGGAGATGGTCTTCTATTTTTTCTGGAATCAGCTCGCTTTTGTATAGATTGAATTGCCCCCATACAATCGGGGGCAAAAAATTAAAAAAACCCTTGGAATACGTAACATGTCACTAACATATCTTCATTTTTTTAATTTAGCGAGAAAGATAAAACAACTCTTAATTTCTTTGATGACTCTTATCTCTTATCCGGGAACTCCATTAAGAATAAATCTCCAAGTCCATTGGCCATAGACTTTCAATTGTCTTGTCACTTTTCTATTAGAAAAATGTTCCACAGAACGAAAATACCATATTAAAAACCTCCGCTCTTCAATTTCTTATTGCTAGATGCGGAATAAGAAATGTTCAAGACCCAAATAAAAAAATTTTCAGTTCTTATTTTGTTTTTTGTATTTTCTTGTTTTTGTATCTATTGTTTTGCGCATTGTTGAGATCGCTTATATAGTAAACAAAATAAATGTTTAAATGGTATATGGTAAACAAACAATCTGCTGATCAACTGATCTTCACAAAAGTAAATAAAGCATGTCCTATCACAGAATCTATTTAAAACCCTAAAACGTGCTAATAGTTTTAAACACTTATTAAGTATGATTACGATAATCATTGTAAAGCATTTTATACAGAGCTACAGGTGCCATTGCGCGATTGCCCGTTGAGTATGGGTTGGCCAATCGATGTATCTACCAGGGGCGCCAAATTTGAGCGGTGCTGATCTGCAGCAGAGGCTGGGACTCTTGCATGGAGCTGACGCTGCACTCACTGTCGCTGCAGTAGCCACTGGATACGGGACTGCTGCAAAAATCCCGACTGGGTTCCATGGAGGAGCTGCTGTTGTCATTGCTGCCGATGCTGTTGTTGCTCTTGCCGCGGCAGATTATGGAGAGCGGGGAATTTATAGGCCTTAGTGCTGCCACGGGCATTTCCAATTGGTTGAGTCGCATGCCGAGATGTGTCATCAGGTGGGTGCCAAAGACGACATCCACATTGGGCAAAGAAGCCAGCGCCCGAGAGACTTCATCGGCAGCGCGGATAAAACCGTCGCGGAAACTCTGCTTGGCCTTGGTGTTGACGGTGATTTTGGCTGTGGCAGCGACGGCCTCAATCCTCGCTTGTTTCAGATTGCGCAAATGCTCAACAGTGACCTCCAGAATGTCGGCGCGGTCGAACTTTCCATCGCTGCTCTGGACTGTGCACTGGGCCATCAGAGCTTTAAGCTCGTCTAGGCATATGTTGATACGCGCACGACGTCTGCGTTCCAGCAGTGGCTTCACCATCTTGCGGTACTGGTACGTCTTGGAAGCTTCGTATTTGGTGGCCATTTGCGTGTATGTTGCGCGTTCGTTTTCTTGACGTAAAAATGTGAATGTGGAAAACTTGATGGCAGACACGGCTCTGTATTCCGGTTGTGTGTTCTGCACGTCGATTTTGTTGAGAATGTTGCTCTCGTCTCCAGTTACCTCTGGTTTTATAGCTGCACGTGCCGGCAGAGTCGTCTCGTGCTCAACGCGCGCATGTGCAGAGAACGAAAACGCGAGAGAGGCAGCGAGCGACCGACCGACCACCTGCCGTCAGTCACTGGGTCGGGTCGAGCCGAGTGGTTCGGTGGTGTCGTTACGAATCGTTACTCGGCCTCGATCCTCGGCTGCTTTTCGGTGTTGGGTTTTTCTCGACAAACAAGTCGTCTTGGAAGGGGATGAAGATGGTGTGTCTCCCTGATTCCTGTGTCTTTTGCTTGTTTGCTGCTGTTGCTGCTGCTTCTGGTGGTTGAACATGCGGCTGCTGCACGTGTGTACGTGTGTGTGTGCTCTTCTCTGTTTTCTTTTAGCCTGACATTCGAATCGTGGGAAACACTTTGCCCTAAAGTTTCCCACAAGATTTTTCTCGCTCGTTGGTGTTATAAGTTATAATCGGAGGTAGGGCGCAAAAGTACCCCGCGTCCGTGTCTGATCCGTGTCCCCGAGGTCCGAACCCTTATGCACATGGCATAGTGGGTCAAACCATTGCGCACATGCGGGGAGTCTCCGGAACTCTATAACCAACTGAATGTAAGGGTTTCCTAAGTTTTTTTTTTTTTGGTGGACCTGTGAATATTTTAGGCAAGATATTTTACGGATTTCCTACTTGCTTTTGCGTAAATTCCTGACTCTGTTGCGGGGCGTGGGAAAGAAGGTGGTCCTTGGAATGTTTTTGCACACATGCCGGAATTTCTGGATCACTATGACCGTCTGAATGATTTTTTTCTATTTCATGTACATATGTATGCACGTGTTTTTTGGGACCTGTGAATAATTGAGAATTTTATTCTAGAGATTTTAAGGTGTCCTTGCTTTCGTTTATTTCCGTAGTCTGTGACGGTGCGTGGGGATGCGAGTAGCGGAATTAAGGTGCATCTGGGAAGTATTTCCATAAATTGTGATGCTTAGTAATTTGAATGGGAATGATGTTTGGGCGGTGTCAGAATTTGTGTCTTGACTTGTTCTTTGAAAACTGTTTATAGGAGAGTTCTTTAGGGGAATAGAAGAAAATTATTTTCTTCCCTTTAATTTCAATTGCTTTCTAGGTTAGACAAATTCTATGGATGAATATAATTTTAAATTTTTAGTTTATTTACTCCATATTTTGTTTTGCTACAGCTTCCCTGCACCCACAATTTGCTTCCCTTGCACCACTGTAAATCGAAGGAAGGCGAAGGAGAAAAAAAATTAAGTTAAATAAAGGGCAGGTGATTCCTTATTCCTTCCTTATTTAACTTAATTTTTTTTTTGTCAGACGTGACCCTCTGTCCCTCCATCTCTTTTGCTCCTGCAGGTCGGTAGCTGTCAATTATTAATGCTGGATTTGTAGCTTCTGTTGAAGACTTGGGCAAACGGCTTGGCCCAGGGGCAACAACACAGCGTAAGGAACGCAAAGTGGCATGCCTGGGCACATCATCATCGTGGGACCCAGTGGGAAAGGGATACGGATAGGGATGAATCGAGGGAGATGCAAACTAAATGACTGTACGGCAAATTGACACACACTAAAGCTGAGATGTATAGCATTCGTTACATACATATGTACATATACGAGAAGGGACGTGTGAGACGCTTCTTACGCGTCACAACTTTTATACCCGGCACTCAGTACTACATCTGCACCTTAGCGATGTTTTGTCCAATTTTAAGTTTTTTCATCATCTGTCATCTACATCTACAACACTTCTCACACCAAAACGCTCATTTGGCTCGCCGCCATTCCCTAGACCTACACACTGCAGACTCGCGGCGGAGGCAGAGGCAGCACCCGCACACAAAAAAAACAAATATAAGCTTCTGGTCGGGGTGGGTTAAAAATCGGTAGAGGCAGAGGCCGAGTGAAGCAGAAGCAGAGTGCGAATGAGATAATGTGAAAAGAACAACAAAAGCTGCGGGACAGGGTGGGTTTAGCCACAGCAAATTAATTTCTTCATTCTGGCTATAATAATGATTCAATCGGATCCCAATTTAGTGAGCTAGGGAATTCCCTAGGGAATGGCGTTTTTAGTTTTCTTTTTTCTTCAAAATTGTAGATTTAGGAGGTTTTCGCCATTTTGCGGGGTCGGTAACAGTGTGAGCAAAATTTGGTGGCTCTTGCTTTGATGGTCTCTTTCTTTTACGGACAGACGGACATACGGACGGACAGACAGACATGGCTCAATCAACTCGGCTATTGATGCTGATCAAGAATATATATACTTTATGGGGTAGGAAGGAAACGTCCTTTTGTGTGTTACATACATTCACTTTGTGCACAAATACAATATTACCTATTTACTCTTCGAGAACCGGGAATAACAATATAAGTGGTCGGTTTAAAAACTCTTGACAGGAAGTCTGAGCCAAGTCTGCGCGCAAACTGTGACGAGAAAGCACGTGGGGAACATAACCTCTACGCCAGGTAAGTATTGGAGCAAAACTGTAACAAGTTACATATTTCGACGTGGCGATTTCCCCCTTGTAAAGGCGGGAGGCCAAATAATTCCCCTCTACCCAAGGGTAGAGCGGTAACTTAAAACCTAAAAAAAAATAAAAAAAGTCTGAGCCAAAGACAGGTACGCGGTGCAGAGAGAGAGGGAGAGAGAGGGAGAGAGTGAGAGAGAGTGAGCGAATGAGGAAGAATGACTACACTAAGCATGCATACGCAAAGCTTCTGGACGGGGTGGGGGTAGCTACTGCAAATGATACAATAATAATCAAGTACCGGGTATAAAAATAAACATCAGAAAGCAATTAAAAAAACAACACACAAATGAATTTTTAAGCAGGAAATTGTCATTTGTGTGATGTGTTTTGCGAATTTGTTACAGAGACAGTGGATCAGCTAGTGGAGATTTAGTTGGGCATGCTGAAGATCATATTTAATTGGTTTTTAGTGCGGAATGCAAAGGGCTGACGTTGATGGAAAGTTTATGTGGATTTTTGGTACGTGATTATGGGATCGATAAGGATGAGGGTTGAACACCCTGCGCATATACTGACACCCAAAACTACACATTGCCAATTTCCTGGTAATTTTCAAACCTCAACAACAGATAAAATTAAATTAAATAAAATAAACCATAGACAAACGATTGTAAATTACATTTTTTACGAAGCGTCTTAAGTGTCTTTCCTTTTTTAAAAAAAAACAATTGACTCTTTTCCATTGCATATGCAAATATCTGTAATATCTGTAAATTATATGTAAATATTAAGCGCCCTGTAATTAACACCACCATAAAAAATGACACACGATTATTTCATTGAAATTTTTGAGTATTTTCTTATTTTTATTATTTAATAACATTTATGCTATTCCTATTGCTAAAGATATTTATTATCACAAATTTATGAAGTATTCTTGAGAATTAACATCCATCTCAGGACTCCAACTGGGAGAGAGAGAGAGACGGTTCGCTTATGTGCCCTTCTTGGTGTGGCGCACTATTGCTGTTTTTTTTATCACTCAGCTTGTTTCACACGAACGTATGTACCATACATACATATGTATTTATATACGTTTGTACATACATATTTACGTAAGTTGCTGCGACAGCTTCATTCATTCATTCATGGAACGGAATTCTCTTTTGGTTGTTATCGTTTTTGTTGTAGTTGTTGTTCGTGTCACTCATTCATTCATACATTTTTGCTTCTAAGTACCGGTTTTATTTGCGCACACGTCGACTGGCTGATGCTGGTACTGATAATGTTGCTGTCGGAGTGTCTGTTGTTGCTGGAGATGTTGTTGCTGCTGCCCTTCTAGCTGCTGTTTTTATTGCTTCTGCTGTCGTTGCTGCTTTAGCTGCTGCTGTTGTGTCTCTAGATGCTTCCTCAAATGTACGATGTGTTACGGCTTCTAGCCTTACCAGATGTTGCTGCTGTTTATCAGAAGCTTCTGTTGCTGCTGATGGCCATTTTGTTACATTTGTGTTTGGTTGCTGTTGGTGATGAAACTATTGTGGATGTGGAGATTCTAATGTTGTTGAAGCAACTGTTGCATTTATTGCTGACAATGTTAAAGCTTCTACTGATGATGTTTAAGTTCTTTGAGATGTTTTGGCAGAGGCTGACTCTTCGTTTTAAGCTTCTGTTGATGCTCTAATTGGTGCCGCTGCTAATGTTACTGCTGTTGGTGCTAATGTTGCTTAAGCAGATGCTGCTGGTGTTGTTTATGCTGCTTCTGTAGCTTCTTCTCTTCAACCTGCACCTGTTGCAGAACTTCTCTCTGAGATTTGTCTGCTGATTAAGCGATTTCCTTACCTCCAGCTGTAGTTCCTTCTTTATCTACCTCTTTTGCTCCTTGTTGCCGTAGTATCTCCATCTACTGCTGCTACTGTGACCACCAATAGAAGCTGCCCGCTGCCGTCTCCAGGCAAATCACCAAGTGCTCCTTCTCGTAGTGACTGAGCGTCTCCAGCAGCATAAGCTCATTGGCCTGATTCTGCGCAATCTCCTCCAAACTGTCGTACAGCTGGCTGTCATTGTTGCTGCTGCTATTTCCCCTGNAATTCTTAACTTTCGACATTTTTTGCGTTAAAGCAAGAAGATTTTTACTTTGAAGTTGTACTGTCAAATTTTTCGTTCAATTTTATTTTTTAAGATATCTACGTAGAATTTTCACTTTTTAGACTTTGTGTTCTAGTCGCGTGGGCTGCCAAATTGTAACTGTTGTTGCCTGATGACAAATGCCGTGGTTTTATAGCGGGCAGAAGAAAAGCACCACCAAAAACTGTAGCACCCACCCAAAACAACAAGTGCCACATGTGCCCATCTGAGCAACAGCAGCAGCGGCAGAGCAGTAGCGCAAGTGGCAGTGGCAGCCTCATCAGCAAACAGCAGCCCAACGTTTGCCTGCCACGCTTTTAGCGTGAGGGACCCCCGAAGCAAGCTCAACACGTGCAGGATAATCGTGTTGCCCTACAAGGCACGACCCGGCCGGCCCTTTTTTTATATTTTATCTCCTTCTCATTTTGTTGTTTTTTTTTCAATATAACGAATGAACTGAATAAATATTGAGAACGTCGAGCAGTTGTGGTTCCCATGGATAAGGTTTTGCGAGCAACCGAGGACAGACGTAAAGGCCCTTCCCCTATCCTGGCGTATCTCGTATCTCGCTCGCTTTTCAGGCTAGGGGAAAAAGAATCCCACGGTTCGAGTGGCAGCTGTTTGCAATTTAGGCCACAGCACCGCTCATTTCGTTGCCTTGTAGTGGAGGATGGTGCGGAGGCTGAGGCAGTGGAACTTCCAGTGGTGGTGGTTGTTGCTGCCTCTGCAGAGTTGCTTTAACTTTGGTTAATTGTATAACTCGCCCCTCGGGTCACGCGTTCGCCGCTTCCCAGATGCTTCCCAGTTGCTTACACAGTCGCTTCTCAGCCACTTTCCTCCTGATTGATTGTCTCTGTGGCATATCGCTTGGAAAGCTTAGCGTTGCGCTCGTCGCGTGGCGGACAAGTGCACCTCTGCGTGCTCGTCATTTGATTGAGCGTGGGTCGGCCACGTGTGGGCCATATCTGCGTGCAAGGTGCATTCCATTTTGTAATTTACTTTCTGTTAGTTCTTTCATTTAGCTGCGATGACAATTTGGATTTATTTTGTGTTTTGCGGTGGTGTTCATTTTTTGGGGGTGGGTGTGAAAAAGGCACGAGCTGGGCTTTGGGTGATTTGAGTTTGCTTTGAGTTTTGTTTTTGAGGAGAGAGTCAATGATACTTTTTGGGGGAGATTTTAATTGAGTGAAGCATTTGGGTTCAAAATGGGAGGGTAGTCAGACAAGTGGCTAGGCGGGGTTGTAACTAATTAAGGACGTGTTTAAGGAAATGGGAAAGGGGAGGAGTGTGTTTTAAGCAGATAATAAAAAGAGAAAATAAAGAATACACGAACTATACAAGCTACTCGAAATTAATCTCTATCATACATATGTATGTATTTACATATGTGCCACAGTAAGTGTACTTGCTTACAAACATACATATGTACATGTATACAGATGCCTGAGTACCGGTATAGTGTCTCACAACGTTCATCCTCGTTAGAAGTTAACTTGTTACTGGGTTCTGTTCTTATGTAAATAAGCTACCAACCATTACAATTGTGCAATTATAATTGATTTTATGTCTATCTGTCATTCTTTTTTGTCATTCACTGTATACATACATAACCTTATGGGTTTTTCGAATTTTTTATTTTACATTTCCTTCTCTTTAGCTTTTAGTTTATAGTTTTCTCTTTTCTTAAAAATTGTGGATATGGAGGTTTTTTGCCTTGTGAGGTGGGGCGAAATTTTGAAATACATCCCTACAGAAGTCTGGGTGCAAATCTTGGTTGCTCTGGCTCGTATGGTCTCTGAGTACAAAGCGCTTATCAGGACGGACAGACATGGCTATATCGACTAGGCTTTTGATGCTGATCAAGAATATACATATGTCTTTCACACCAACTCTAAACCAACATGTTAAATCTGTAATATTAGTATAAGTAGAAAAAAAAAAAATAAGAGGCTTCTTACGCGTCACAACTTTTATACCCTGTTCGGGTACCGGGTATAAAAACCTCCCACTTCACCTTCTTAGTTTATTTTTCCAAGAGAATTGTCACCGCATCAAATCCGAACAAGCAGCTTAGAACTCAGAAAATCAACTTTCTTTCCCAAGCTATCTGCAGACAGGATAAGCTATTCTGCAACTCCTTTAATGCATCTCATGGTGCTAATATCCGACAACAATTACCCTCCACTTATCGTTTGTCTAATAAATGGTGGGCAAATATTAACACAACATTTTGAAGCTGTCAAAAAACAAACGCATGGCATTACTGGCTACGAGGTGGTCAGCTTTAACTGGCTCAAATGATTGCCCTGGTCCACACTAAGTAGAATGGATCATCGATCTAGTGCAATTATTCAGCTGAATCAGCATTGATCTACCAGACCAGTAGCCAACTATCAATCCAAACTGTCAGCCCGACTACTGTGGGTTCTCACTCACCGCCTGCTGGATCTGTCTTCTGCGTGGATCCGTTAATGATTTTATGGCCCATTGTAGTGGTGCGCCCCAGTGCTGTCAACGCCATGGACAATCCAGTCAGTCAGTCAATGATTCCACCTCACCTTCCCCACGAGACGGAGCGGGTGCTGAGGTTCAATCAATGCCAACTCGAGGCCCTCCATAAACTTCCTCTGGGTCTGCTGGTGTGCTCGGGACTGACCGCGCGTTCAATTAGCTCTCATGTCGTAAAGTACAAATAACTATTGAGTACAGTTCCTTGGAAAACAAGCCAAGAGCTTGGTCATAATCATTAAGTCAAGTCAAGACGGGACAGGACGGGGAAGGTATTGCTGGTAGCTGGCTGCCTCGACAGGTAATTTAAATTAAACAATCGTCAATGACGGCGACAAGAGTGAAAAACTAAAGTAAAGCATCCAGCAATCAGTCGAGACTGTCTGTCAGGCCAGTCTGTCCCTCGCTTAGTCTCCCTGGCAGTTAGTCAGTTCCATCTGTCTGTCAGTCAGTCAGTCAGTCAGTCACACGAACGACGAGCGACTACTTGAGACTAGGGACGCCGATAATAAGCGTCGCGCCGGCGCAATAAATGTGTGCCGGCAGAGTACCCTCATCTTTGTGTTGTTGCTGCTCCGCTATAAGTATTTCACTGCCTTTGTGTATGTGTGTGTGTCTGTAATCGTAACCATATAAGCGTCTTAAATGACAGGTGTGCACATCGCGTGGGAAACACACGACGCGCCTCAAGCGGTTCTCACGATATGAAAATCGAGCAAACCAAAATCAAGAGCAGGGGGTAGCGGAGTACAACCTGCCAAGCATTCGCCACTTTCTAGGCACTCGAATTTGATTTTGAAAAGAAGGAATGGGGATACATCTTAAGGGTTGCTTGTTAAGTTTGTGCCAAGGATAGGAACACATTAAGAGCAGGCCAGATTAGAGTTATAAATTATAGACAAATAGGGAGACTTTTAGGGTAAAAAAAAGATTTTAAGTAAGAGAATTTTGATGAGAACTATGAACATACAAAATCCACAATCACGCGTTGTCCCTTAATGCCATTAAAGTGCTCAAACTTATGGTATACGATTTTCTGGGGGAGCACAACTAAAACGATAAGGAAAGTGTGTGAGTCGCTTCATAAGCGTCGCAACTCTCATACGCATTACTCAGTCAGTATATTAATATGTTTTTTTTATGTGTATAACCTTAGTGCGATACATATGTACATACATACATATATAAACTTTGGTGTTTTTAAACATTTTACATTTTAGATTTAAAATGAGGCAGGGTGTGTGAGAGAGAAAGAATGAAAACAACAGACAAACATAAGCAAAGCTGTTGGAAGGGGTGGGGTGATGCCACTGCAAATGAGTTTCTTCTGAGCAGATCTTAATTCAAGGATCTGAAAGATATGGCCACTTCCTACGGAACTGCGTTTTTAGTCTTTGATTATCTTGAAAATTGTGGATGTGGGAGATTTTCGCCCTTTGAGGTGGCGGAAGGGGCCGAAATTTTGAAAAAACCTAAACAGTGGAGCATACAGTAGACTGGATGCCAAACTTGGTTGCCCCATCTCTTATGGTCTCTGAGCACTAGGTGCTCTATGGGATGGACAGACGGACGGACAGATACTGATGAAGAATATATATGCCTTATAGTGTCGGAAACGTTTCTTCTGTTTCAGAGGGCACTACGAGAACCTATCACGTGCGAGAACCGGGTATAAAAATGATTTATTACAGAGGAAGACTTGGGACGATTATTGAGTTGGAGATTATATTTAGAGGATCTTAAAGAAGATTTCATCCAGAGGTGCGACTTATTCGCATGGCATATACACTCAAAACCCATGAAACTTTTGTGATTGATGTCTTTGAAGCATGCCAGAACTCAAACACGAATCTATGACCAAGATCCTTACACAGTACACATTTCGTAGCAGAACAAGCAATCAATAAGCCAAAGAAAGACAATTACCATGTTACCAAGTTAGATGTTCAATTGCGCAGCCCCAAAGCCAAATTAGTTAGATGCAAACAATTGTGCTATGTTCGCTCGGTTTCCACTTCTTGGTCAGGATTTTACGGTTTTAATTGCAGTTACTATGGGGGAAATGGCGTGAAATAATGAAAGAAAGACAGAGGGAACAAAGAAACCTTCTTAAGATTTCCTTTCCCACGCACGCAAGCACAGCAAAAAGGTTTCTAGAGATTTCTGGCTACCTGCAAGGGCAGGTCCTCTCCGCAGGACCTGGACCTCGAACTGCTGGTATAAAAGGCAGTGTAACAGCCTACAACAGCATCATTCAAGCAGCATCCTGCAACACACACGGAACAGAAGGCACAACTCAGCTACACCTCTCTGCCACACATTTTTCTCTTCGACTGCAAAACGAAAAGCGATTTCAAAAGATGGCTTCACAGGCAAAAATCGAACCCACAATCGTCTCAAAGACCCAACACTATCTGAAGGTGAAGAAGCCGCTGCTGGAACGTCAGCGTCGTGCCCGCATGAACAAGTGTCTGGACACGCTCAAGACTTTGGTGGCCGAGTTCCAGGGCGACGATGCCATACTGCGCCTGGACAAGGCCGAGATGCTGGAGGCGGCACTTGTCTTCATGCGCAAACAGGTGGTACAGCAACAGGCGCCCGTGTCACCACTACCAATGAATAGCTTTCGGAATGGCTACATGAACGCTGTCAGTGAGATCTCCCGTGTTATGGCATGCAGCTCGACCATGAGCGTGGACATTGGAAAGACGGTGATGACACATCTGGGCGTTGAGTTCCAGCGCATGCTGCAGTCCGATCAGCATAAGGAGACCCAATTGGAATCTTCTATGCGTCCTGCCAGTCCAGCCTCTTCGGGTTATCAGAGCGATGTGGAGGAGTCCGAGGCGGCTGCCAGTCCCAAGACAGACAGCATGTGGCGGCCCTGGTAAAGCAGCAGCGACTACGATTGTGAATCATGCGTCTTTCCATCAACGACAACGACTTCAAATCCTGTGGTTTCCTATCAACGAATTTGACTACGACTACGAATCCTGAGTCTTACAAACAACGGCAACAACAAATCATGTCTTCCAATTGTTGTGTTCAAACTGTGATAACAGCTTTATTTAGTACTTAAGCACACACCCAAGCTTTACTTATAATTTAAATAAACAACAAGCTTTACTATTGATAAGAAAAAAGAAACAATCATCGAAGACTTAGTTCATAAGACAACCGAAACAACAGCTTTAATAGTTATATAATAAACAAAATAACTCAAGGTTAGTGCATTATTGACACCTCAAAAAATCAGAGCACTAATTGGTACTATTTATGAGTAATACTTGGCAACAGTTTTCGGAAAAAAAAGATTTATATAATAATCGAACGGAGCTGCTCGTAGGAGCAACATCTAGGAGAGAAAGTGAAAATAAAATTTCGGAAATAAAAATAAATTTTTGAGCCGAAGTTGCCTTAGCAAAAACTTTCAGTTCGTAAATATAAAGCAAAAGTACTATTCGATTCACAAAACAAAAGCAAACAAAATAGTGTTTACTGATAAGCAATAACAAAGTGTTGTTGTTATCATGAACGACGACGAAGACGACACAACGGTTTGGAACTGGCAGAGAGTAAAATTGAAGTCAAAGGCAGTCAAGAGACAAAACCAAGTCTCTCCTATTCTACTAAAGAAAAAAATCGCTCTGGACTTAGCACCCAGAACCAGCTCCAATCTATATGCCCTCCTAAGCGACAGCACGCCAAATAACGGAAATGAAGATGAAAACGAAGCATTGGACATGATAACTGAAGATAGCTTAACTGAATCTGCCAAGCCGCCACCTATATTCTTATCTGAAGTCAGTGATATAAAAGGAATGCTAGTTTACCTCGAGACTACAATTAAAAAAGAGCTTTTCTTTTATAAAGTACAACGCGATGGTCATGTGAGAGTTATGGTAAAGTCTATTGAAGAATACAGGAAACTTGTTAAAACTCTTACTAAAGATTCTGTCAAATTTCACACATACCAACTTAAACATGAGAGGGCATTCAGAGTTGTTATTAAGAATTTGCACTTCTCAACGGATATCGAATTAATCAAACAAGATGTGGAGTCCAAAGGTCACGCTGTTAGAAACATTAGTAATATTAAAAGTCGTGTAACCAAAGAGCCATTGAATTTGTTCTACTTAGACATTGAGCCCAACAATAAGAACTTAGATATATACAAAGTTAAACTCATTGGTAACGCAGTTGTTAATATAGAACCACCCCGTAAAACTAAAGAAATCGTTCAGTGTTATCGTTGCCAGGAATTTGGACACACAAAGTCATATTGTGCCAAAACTCACAGATGTGTGAAATGCTCTCTTAACCATCCCAGTAACGTTTGCCCAAAAGATAAAGAGCAACCAGCAAAATGTGCCAACTGCAACGAAGATCATGCTGCTAGTTACAAAGGGTGTAAAGTCTATCAGGATCTTATATCAAAAAAAAATAATAAGCGGACGCAACCACCAGAGAAACACCAAAGATGACAAAAATAAAAATGACCATGGTACATATCAATCATTTGCTCCGTCTAATAATTCGACCCAACAACCCAAAGATTACCAATCATACGCTCAAGTTGCTGCAGGAAATAGTAACTCGAACAAGTCTCTAGAAAGAATAGAACAGCTTCTAGAAAAACAATCTCAACTTACCAATAATTTACTTAACATGATAATGTTACTTGTAAATAAGCTATGCAAATAAATCTAAACTTAGGAATATGGAATGCCAATGGGCTTTCCAACCATGTAAATGAAATAGCTTTATTTTTAAAAACGAATGCCATTGACGTCATGCTTATTTCAGAAACACACTTCACTAGCAAATCTTTTTTTAAAGTTACTGGATACGACACAGTAAAAGCTGACCATCCATCAGATAGAGCTCATGGAGGTGCTGCAATTCTTGTCAAGCAGGGCCTTAAATTTCAAATCATGGACAGTACTAGGGAAAACGCTATGCAAGCTGCCAC
>NW_022995765.1:261822-351457 GCF_900245975.1 Drosophila guanche
CATTAGTCTGTTGACAATTTTCTCGAAAGTGTTTGAAAAAATACTATTGAAGAGAATGTTACCAATTTTAGACGAACTTTCCATCATTCCTGAATACCAATTCGGATTCAGGAGGGGTCACGGGACCCCTGAGCAATGTCACAGGGTTATTAATGATATAGTTTCGGCATTTGAAAACAAAAAATACTGCACTGCTGCATTTCTTGATGTTCAACAAGCGTTCGATCGAGTCTGGCACAAAGGTTTGTTGTACAAGATAAAGAAATGGCTACCTGCTCCGTACTATTTATTAATCAAATCATATCTGGCTAGAAGATGCTTTTACGTGCAGCAGAAAACCGATAGTTCATCACTACTTCTCATCAACTCAGGCGTCCCACAAGGAAGCGTATTGGGACCAATTCTCTACACCCTATATACGGCCGACATGCCAGTTACAAACAACTGCACTGTTGCAACATATGCTGATGATACAGCCGTTTTAGCCACAAGCACATCTATAAATGAAGCTTCTGAACTCCTGCAGAGTGAGCTAAGCCTAATTGAAGACTGGTTCCTTCGATGGAAAATTAGAATAAACTCCCTGAAATCCGTCCAAATAACGTTTTCATTAAGACCAGGTAACTGCCCAAATGTTACACTTAACGGCTCACCAATTCCACAAAGTACCTGTGTGAAGTATCTCGGCTTGCATCTCGACCGCAGATTAACATGGAAAAACCACATTAAAGCAAAATGTCAACAACTTAGACTTAAAACACTAAAAATGTCCTGGCTGATTAGTCGAAAATCAGAAACCACTTTGGAAAACAAAATTCGCCTCTACAAATCCATACTGAAGCCTGTTTGGACCTACGCTATACAGCTTTGGGGAACTGCTAGCAACTCAAATATTGAAATACTTCAGCGTTACCAATCAAAAACTTTGCGACAAATTGTCAATGCTCCGTTTTACGTATCTAATGCAAACATCCACAAAGATCTGAATATTCCAACCATTAAAGAAGAAATAAAGAAAACTAGTAAGAAATACATCGACAGACTCCACAACCACGAAAATAATTTAGCCTTAAGTCTATTAGACAATAGCCTAACAGTAAGAAGACTGAAAAGATACCACATTCTCGATATCCCTGATAGATAAATTTAACAAACTAAAAAGATGTTATATATAATAGCAGGGCTCATTGGAAAACTGCTATTTCTGTTAATTGAATATTAATTATACAATTTACTTATTGTTTAAAAACAGATTGTAAATATAAAGAGAGAGAAAAAAAAAAAATAATATATTTTCTGAATACTAATACACTGAAATTTTTTTTATTATACCTGGTACTCTAAGAGTAAATAGAGTATGTTGTATTTGCGGTTGGAGGAATTTCAAAGCTAAATATTTCCCAGACGGTACGCTAAATCTACAAAGTGTTTGGGTCCAATTTTAAGCTCCATCAATCAGCTTTTCAGATAAACTAAGTTCTTTACAACCAGATCTAAGATACTTAAGTTATGTGAAAAAACAAACCGCTAACTTTGAGAAAACCATTACAAAATAATACAAGAATTTAAAAATTCTTAAAAAAAAGTTCTGCCATAGAAAAAAAACCATAATCCATAAAAAATGTAAATGCCCGATATCTATCAGAAAAAGTCAGTTGGGTTCCTGGAGGGAAAAAAAGTTCGATTTTGTCGAGTAGTGTAATATATTTTGTCCATGCAATAAAATATTCATTGATGTGACAAAGCCTTGTCTAAGGTAGAAGAACTTATTAGGTTTATGAATTTGGTTACCATATTTTTATATCCGGCGCTCAACAGGCTCAACAAGACGGACGCACAGACGGAAAGACGGACGGACAGACAGACATGGCTCTATCGACTCGCCTATTGATGCTAATCAAGAATATATTATACTTTATGGGGTCGGAAACTTTTAAACGTTGTCAAGGTCCGTTCCCAGAAAAATTACTTACATTAACTTTACTCTTATTTATTTATAGTTAACATAAAATAATTCAATAAATCAAAATACAATTTAAATCAAAATATAAATTTGTATTTACTAAGAATATATTTCAAAAAACTTTCGAGCATTCTTTACTTTTAAAATTTCAAAGATTATGTACCTATGGTATATTCCTTTGCTAGTTGCTCAATAAATTTAAAAAAAACGTGTGAATTACACACGCATTAGTTTATCCTTTCTCCAAGTAGGGTCATAATCACAAAACAACACAAGAGAAGATAACAGAAGAGAAGACTCTGGCCAGGCGACGCCCCCTGCGAGTGCCGAACCAAAAACCGAGAGCTGTCCACGCCCTGATAAAGAGCTCGTTGGATGGTGTTTCCGAATCTGCATACTAGAACCCCTGGACAGGAATCAGATATCGTTGTCGATTAGGGAGGTTCTGTGCCCATCCATCAATCCCATCGAGTTAAACCGTCAATTACAACCGCTTTTGTGCAATGCACGTGCAAGTGTTGAGTGAGCTGCCAACGGGACTCTTGATATCCTAAACCAACACTGACAATGCCCAGTTCATTGATTCCTGGAACCTGCCTCCCGCATCTGCGACACACACACGCATACTAATTTGTAAACCAAAAAAAATATTTAAAAATAAGAAAAATACAACAACTTAAAGCTATGGCCCAACATGTGTTGCGCTGTCTCGTGTCAAGTGCGTGGGTCTCGGTCCAAGTCTGGTCTCTCCCATTGTTTCCAGCCCACGCGAGTGTCGCTGTAACCCAACGACAAAAAGGACCCCACATGTCAATGTTGTATCACAACACACAGATTATTGTCTGTGTTATTTTATCATTACAAAACCAAAGAAACCGCCATGAGGTCCCAGCGTTTATATTTAACTTTACTAAAACACGAGGCCTTATACTCTGTAGACAGGATAGGGGTCGTGGGGTTTCGTGTAGATCATTTGGGAGTGGGGGATATTTGGGAGGAATTACATACATATGCAAATATGTATGTATGTTCAATTGGTGTTATTTGTGACCTGAAAAGAAAGCGAATATACGGTTAGTAAAATATATTTTAAAATATTTAAAAGGAGCTCAAGGAGAGGAAAGCTCAAGAAGCGGACGGTTTTGGAAAGAGGAACCATGTAGTTTTTATACCCAGTACTCGCAGAAGTAAATATAAAAGTAAAAAATAAAAACGGTTGTATGTAACGCACGGAAGGAAACGTTTCCAACCCCATAAAGAGCCATGTCTGTCTGTCCGTCCGTCTTGTTGAGCGCCTGGATTACAGAGACTAGAGCTAGAGCCACCAAATTTTGCATCACACTGCTCACACTGTTACAAGTGTGTTTAAAAAATGAGCCCCGCCCCCTTCCGCCACCACAAAAGGGCGAAAACCTCCTAAATTTGAAGATAAAAGAAAACTAAAAACGCCATTCCGTAGGGAATGACCATATCTATCAGATCACCAAATTGGGATTCTTATGGATCATTATTATAGCCACAATGAAGAAATTTATTTGCAGTGGCTAAACCCACCCTGACCCGCAGCTTTTGTTGTTTTTTTTTTTTTTCAAATTCTCTCATTCACACTCTGCCGCGACTCTGCAGTGTGCATCTCTAAGGAAGGGGGCGAGGGTGTTGGAGCGCTAAAAGAGCGTGTTGGTGTGAGAAGTATTGTAGATGTAGACGACAGATAAAGAAAAAATTTAAAATTTAAAAAAAAACACCGCTAAGGTGCAGATATAGTACTGAGTGCCGGGTATACAAGTTGTGACGCGTAAGAACGTTTCACACGTCCTTTCTCGATTTTTCGATTTTTTCTGGATTTAAAAAGTAGTTTCTTGATTAAAAAATGGATAAGCACAAACAGCACTATCAATAGAAAACCTTTAAGAACCTTCCACCAAAAGCCTTTATTTTAACAGCTCGGCTAATCTAGCCAAGATATTTCCATCTCTCCACACGATAAAGAGTAGTAAAGAGTAAAGAGAGTAGAGATAAAGACTTCGCCTTTAGTGCCCACTCAACAGCGTTCCTACATCTGAAAAGATAAGTCTCTGTTCTGTTGTTATCATAACTGCAGTGCACATGGCCGTGTACGTGCCCTGGTGAGGCACGAATGTAGCGCTCAAGTGCAGCTCGTCTTACGTTCGTTAGAATTTTCGCGCACTCCTCGTTTGAAGTTTACGGTCCTGCGATCTTAAGCAAAATGTTAACGGAAATACCGTCACAGATTTCTGGGTATTTAACGTATCGGCTCTTAGTCGGACTGTAAATGGGCCTGCTTAACAAACTGTGCGCAGAATCCACAGCGAGTTTGAGAACGGAACCACAATCTTTGGTGGGCATTTCCACGCTGCCGCACATGTGTGAAAATTTCACGTTTGGCAAGTAACTCACGTTTTCGCCTTCGGGCTGCTTCTTCGCACTCGCACTTGCTGCATTGTGCATGGGATGGCTAGGATGTTATGGAATGGGATGGCTAGGTAGATAACTGTAGCTGGGAGGCACCGACGTGTCGGTGCGGGGAAGTTTCGAAACAACACCCCGCAGTGACCGAAATGAGGTCGTCAAGTGCAAAAACATGAACGTCTACGTTCCCATACCATAACCAGTCATCCCCCTCCCATTAAATGCTATTTCCACCCGTTCCATTCCATGCTATCCCATTCCACCCGCGCTGAACACTTGGCTCGTATTTTTCGGCTGGAAGACAGACAATGGATTGCCATGGTCAGGTTGATTTAGTTTCTTTTGTGCGTGTGTGTGTTGTTGGTTGCAAGCTAATTTACTATTTTTTAACCTTAAATGATCGGAAGGCGATAAGAAATCCGTGCACGTGCTCAACCAGATAGCGCGAGAGAGAGCAGGGGGTCATTTCGCAGAAGAGGGTCGCCACAGTAGTATTCAGCCAAAACCACTGCAGAGCCAGAGGCCGACACTGCCCCCGTCTCGAATTGGAACCCCAGGGGGCTTTTGGTTTCCCATTGAAAATTTATAAAAATTTTTGTTTGTTTTGGGCCCTGCACGTGGGCACACAATAACCCAAAAAAAAAACAAAAAAAAAGTATCCATAAAATGGAAAAACTAGGGGCAATGAGTCGATAGAAAAAAGGACCAACAACAGAATTAGAACAACACAATCCATGTATTCGGTCCGAATAATGGGGTAGAATGAGTCGATCGAAAAAATGGGCAGAAGAACAGAGTCGTGTCTATGGCCATACAGAGGTAAAAATTCCAGGAAGCAATTCCACAATTTGGTAGAGTTTATTCAGCAAACAACATTCAATAGATTGAAGGGAAATCTGAAATCTAATAAAAGACAATTAATCTTTTATGCTTCAAAGTCTCAATCTCAAAAATATTGTTTAAATATCTTAATAGTCGATAGATGGAAGATGTGTGAGGTGAAATGATAGGGTAGAGGACTGGCATATTTAGGGATTAGACATAAGATTGTGATATTCTATATTATCCAATTATGGAAAGGATTATATTGAATTGAGTTCGATGTGATGTTGGCTATTTGATCTATTGCAGATACGTATGTATTTTATATATTCCTAGAAATATTTTTAATGCGCTGAACTATTGGAGTTCCAGTTATAGAAACCCATAATTGTGGCTTTTATGGTTTAGCGACTTTATTTGTTTTCAATACTATTGTACCCCGCAATTAATGACGCTAATAATATGCAAGATGAGGATCTCCCTTAATTGGTATTTCCACCACCAAAGCAACTTGGAGGATATTCAACTAGTGAGATGGAATGTCATATGTCGTCGAGTAGAGTCACAATAATACTAGTAAATAATATAATCTCGAAACTGCATATTAAATTTATCCTATTTGAATTTAAATATAAATCTGATAATATTAAAAACCCTGCTAAGGAAGAGCAGGAAGAGTTATTTTCTTTTCTCTTGGTCCTTTCTGAAATTTTAATATGTACATACATTGCTAATTACTAATTACTAATCTAGAACAAAAACAGCAGACACTAGTTATGCTCAGAGGAGGGACTGTTGTACTGAAGTTAGTATGATAAAGGAATTCCAAAAGCTAACTCTAAAAATAATAATATAATTATAGATGTATTTACCAGCTATACAAACTACCAATTATCCACAAAAATTTATCCATAACTATACCTATTATTCCATCCGATTCCCCCAACACATCTTAGATCTGTTCAACTGAATTCACAAACACAACAAAAACCAATCTAATACCCAACCAAAGAAAACACTAACCATATAATAATCATCTGCTCCACATGGAAGGAAGATCAATAGGTCTCCTGGCAGACGACAGGACAGCAATTGAGGCCCAACTATTGAAACGAACTGTTGACGCCAGCCTTCAACTTCTCTCCTCCTGCGTAATTTATCCCAACTCACAACGAGCTCCCAATATTGATTGTTAATTCTAACGACAAACCATTAAGTACTGCAGCGCGAGATTCAAGGAGGAGAGGCATCAGCGGTTCACGCGCCATCACGTGTCCAACCCGAGACGAGAACAGCAAAAAAAACACAGAAAGAAAGAACCACATACAAAACGTCCTCCTCCTTTTGCTCCACACTTCAGGCACACAGAGTACCCACACAGAGAGAGAGAGAGAGAGAGAGAGAGAGAGTGAGCTCTGCACTGCCCCTTAATAAGGCACTGACAAGGGGAAATGCAGAGACCTCCAGTCACTGCTAATTGTTTGCCATCGAGCAAACCAAAAAATTAAAAGAAAACTCCTTCGCTGTCGATCCTTGTTTTCCAATCTCCATCCTACATCATCCAAGCAGCTCTCTCAGGCAACGCCTCTTCATAGAATTTGGTAAATTTCAAATTACAGCGCATTAAATACTCTCCCCCTCTGTGTCACCGATTGAGCTATGTGATCTTTTTGGGTTCTGTGTTTTTTTTGGGATTTTTGATTGTTTGCCGCAGTTCGAGCGTTGAAAATTGAAAATATTCTCCCACGTTCTCCCGAGCCGCTGCACACGTGTTCAAGAAATCGGAAAGGGATTTCCCCCGTCCCCTCTACTGACAGGCTCTTCATAGCTCTCCCTCTCGCTCGCGCTCTTTCTCCCTCAATGAGATAAGTGCATAAAGAGCACATTAAAACCAAAAGTGATCAGCAGAAAAAAAAGAGTCTCCTTTTCAAAAAGGGACCTTTCGAAAAACTGTGGGAACTGGTAGAAAGATTCGTTTCTCACGATCCTGCAGCAGGACAAAATTGCCCCATTCCCGTTAGCAGGTGTGAGCAGGTCCGCATGACATTCCTTCTCACTCCAACTCACGCAAGTTAATGGGAATGCCGTCCGTCTTGTCGCTGTGCTTGTCTCTCTCTTTTGAAATCCCACCTGCCGTTTTTGTTGTTGCATCAGTGTGTGTGTATTTGCAGTGTATAGGGATTTCTGGTTGGCAGTGATCGGACGACACGTATCCTTGATGTTTCCCACACTCGGTGTTTTTTGACCTGCTCGCTTCGTCTTGGGTTTCGCCCCGATCCTGACAGCAACCCTTAGCCACCAGGGTATAAAAGGTGCAGCGTTCGTAGGGTCAGACATCATTCGAGCTCAACGCTTCGTACAGTACACAAGCCAGCTACATCACATCTACAACCAGCCACACAAAATGTGCCAGAACAAGGGCAACAACACCATGACCATCAAGTCGAACAAGAAGCTGTCCTACAGCGTCAAGAAACTTCTGCAAAAGATCTTCAAGCAGCAACAGTTCGTTGAGGAGGAGCAAAATCTGAAGAACTCGCTGAAGGTCAACTCTTTGGAGTCTCTGGAATCCATTGAGAACAGCCGCAATGCCGATCTGGAGTCTGCCTCCGTTTGCGCCTCGATGGAGTCCTATGAGAACAAAGCCAATGAGCGTTTATCCGCCTCCTGCGACATGGAGGACTACGAACTCGAGCAATTGCCCTCAGTGCCCGTTCACTTTGTGCGCACCGCCCATGGCACATTCTTCTGGACTGCCGCCTCCGATCTGCCAGCCGACAATGATCTCTGCCAACCCCTCAGTTGCAGCACTGCCAACGAGATTGCTGTCGCACAGCACCAAGATCGTTGGGTTCAGGCTTAAGTCGATCATCCATCATCAACCAGCAGCAACCATGTCTTCCACTTTGGAGTCCTTGGGCTCCAGCCGACCGCTTTAATCAACGTCTTACGTGAATTTTTGACAAAATCCACAAAAATTAACACGCAAGCATCAGCCGAAAGCTTTACAAAACAAATTGTGATACATTTTTTAACATTTACACAAAAAATAAAATAAAATACATTTAAAATTTAAAAGAAAAAGTATATTGTACTGCAGTCTATGTCACAATTTTTCCATTTACAGATCACACAAAATAATAAGGCACATATGTAAGTCCTTTTGTTAATTGGCATAACTCATTTGAAAAAATGCGAGCCAGAGCCAAATCCGATTCCAAACCTAACCCTTTTTTGATTTGTTCTTATTGTTGCTAAATTTATCTGCCAGCAGGTAGTTAAGGGGTCTTCTGGGGTCGCTCGATCCCAAACAGTTTGCAGCGATGCGCAGGTAGCGAGGGTATCCTCGCTATCATCTTTCGTCGCCTGTTTGCGTATCAGTGGGATCAAATAATAAACACGAAGGGACGTGGAGACGCTTCTTACGCGTCATAACTTTTCTACCCGGCACTCAGGACTACATCTGTACCTTAGCGGTTTTTGTCAAATTCTAATTTGTTCTTCATCTGTCATCTGTCATCTACATCTACAACACTTCTCACGTCAACACGCTTTAGCTCGCCCCCCTTCCCTAGAAAGTCACACTGCAGATTCTTGGCAGAGGCAGAGGCTTAGCCACTGCAAATTAATTTCTTCATTCTGCCTATAATAATGGTCCAATTGGATCCCAATTTGGTGATCTGATCTTCAAAATTGCAGGTTTGGGAGGTTTTCGCCCTTTAGCGTGGGCGGAAGGGGGTGGGGCTCATTTTTTAAATACACTTGTAAGAGTGTGAGCATACAGAAGTCTGGATGCAAAAATGGGTGGCTCCTAAACTTTTATAGTCTCTGAGATCCAGGCGCTCAACAAGACGGACTGACAGACGGACAGACAGACAGACAGACAGAAATACACTCGGCTATTGATGCTGATCAAGAATATATATACTTTGTGGGGTCGGAAGCGTTTCCTTCAGTGCGTTACATATGTACAACCCTTATTCGCACAAATACAAATCTTCGAGTACCGGGTATAAAAACGAAACAGCCTCGACTCCAAATAGACGACCTGCTTATGTGAATGAACCAGAGTCGTTTGCAGAAAGGTGTTGCATATATTAGGGCTGGTGTTGGTCTGTTTATTTGTAGGGTGTATGAATTTAGTTATTTAGAATATTGTTTTAGAAAAGTATAACACATACAGATTTCCAAAGAAAAATGGAAGATTGAAGGAAACTTTTTTTTTGATAATTTTTAGATAAATAAATTAGAAACTATAAAGGTTCCTAGCACTACCGTGGGCCGACAGCTGTAGCTGAATTGTACTTGCATTATTGAAGATAATTGATTTTATAATAAAGGTGCAGAGCTTCAGTTTTACATAATTATCAAGATAATTTTGCTACTCGTTTATTGTGTTCAATAAATTCTTGTTCTTAGATTGATATTATTTAATCTAACAATGTGGAGCACCCTTTTTCTTTCTCATTCTCTGAAATATAGTCCGCCCAATAAAATATTATATGTGTAGGAATTCGTTTAATTTGTACAATTTATTGATGGTTTTTTGGGATATTTGTATTTTCCTTTGATTTTGTTGTTCTCAATTAACCATAAATTAACATTTATAAATTATTTAAAGCTTAATTTATGTAAGTGTACATTTTTGAATAAAGCGCAATGTACTTAGCAAAGTTAGGAAACGTTTTTAAGCATTAGCAATCAGTAAACGTTACGCACTCCAATGAAATGAACTGATCTTCTTCCTCGCACTTTAGTTATATCACAGTTGATTAAATTAAACAATCTATTTACAGACTACATACAACTATCGGAACCATACTTACAAATAAATGAAAAACAATCCGAAAGTGATTAGCAAGTCGGACTTATCTTATGTTTTCCTATAAATTACTTTGGAAGACAACGGATCTTGTTGCGCTTGCTGTACGCTGTGTGTAGCGAATGATTAATAAGATCTTCGAAATTAGATGTCGCCTGAGTTGACTGCCGAGCCTTCACCAGGGCCTCCAGACGGGCTCCGAGGCGCCAGACCCCTGAGAGCTGACTGACGCCGTTTCGGATATCGCCGTACCATCCACAGAGGTCACGTCGATCAGTTCATCCTTGCCGGCCAGATAAGCAGTGAAGCTAACGGCGGCAGCGGCGGCCGTCGGCCCGTAGCCACCCAGCAACGGGAAGTCCAATCGTCCCGATCCAAAACCGACGTCGGGCCCAGATTGCGGTTGCTGTTGTTGCTGCTGCTGTGTTAGCAATTGCGTTTGCAGCTCAATTAGTCGCGTCGATAGAAATTTCATAATCTTGCGTCCAATCTCATCAGTTTGCTGCGTCTGCAGCAGGACTTGCGTAATCTGATCGGCCGCGTGCACATATCCAGAGCGAAAAGACTCAACGTGGGCGGAACTGGTGGCGAGCGGTGGACTGTCTCCGGCTCCGGGTCCTTGCAGTGAGAGGCCGCCACGCTGCTTCAGCTTGCGCATATGATCCACGGTCAGCTCCAGGATATCGGCCTTCTCCAGGCGTGTGACATGCTCGCCCTCCTGCTGCAGACACTCCACCATTAGGTCCTTGAGATCATCGAGGCACTTGTTGATGCGAGCTCGTCGTTTACGCTCCAGAAGGGGCTTCATTACCTTGCGGTACTGATACGTTTTGGACATCTCCATGACCATGTTGTGTCTTTGATCGTTTTAGATCTTTGGATATTTTGATAAATTTTTCAGATGCGTGGAGCTTAGTTTAGTTAACCGAACATTATAACGCCGATTTATTTTGTTTTCGTGTTTTACGATTATTTTTTCTCTGTTCGGGCCGCTGCGCGTGCGTTGCGCGTTCTCCCGTTGCGTGCTGTTCAACAGACGTTTACGAAATGAGTCCCAAACTAGTTCCCAGCGTTACTTTTATACGACCCCTGTTGCTTCCTGACACACTCTCGCACACTCGCTCCTCGCTCAGCTCTCATACAAACACAAAGCTCCAGCATGATCACCACTCGCACACACATATATGGCATTCGGTTGGGCTCGAGCTCGACTTCGGTCTCGGCTCGGTAGCGGCATTCGGCAGCGGCACAAAGAGAGACTACTGTAAGTCATTGCAGGGGAGCGAGCTGTGCGGTTTCTGGGGGTTGTCTGCAGAGTCACAGTGGGTCGAGACTTCATTTTATAATGAGATTGCTGGTGTAGATGTTGATTATGTGGTTAATCAAGGGAATACATTTAAAACTTTGTAAAAAATTAAGGTATATAAAGGACATGAAAGAGTAGGAACGTGAGACACTGATGAGACATCTGCTTTCGAATTTTACATTTTACTCTTTTTTCTACTTCTCTCATCTACATCACTTCTCACGCCAACGCCAACGCCAACAATGCAAATTAATTATTTCATAATGGTATAATAATGATCCCATCTAATCCCAATTCGGTGATCTAAAAGATATGGTCATTCCCTATGGAATGGCATTTTTAGTTTCTCTTATCTTCAAAATTATGGACACCGTTGGCTTTTGCACTTTTTGGGACGAGTTTTCGAAACAAACTTGATTCAAGATCACTGAATGAGTAACTTCATACAAAACGAGACGGAAGAACAGACGGACACACAGACATTTCTATATCCACCCGGATATTGCTGCTGATCAAGAATATATATACTTTATGGGGTGTTGGTCCTTCTGTGTGTTGCATTTTTCCACCACAAATACAATATACTTTATTTACTCTTCGAGTACGGGCTAAGAAAAAATATCTTCTTAATGGGAAAAATTTAGATATATATGTACACATGGAATTCTTCTGAATGGTAAATTTATAGTATTACATTACATAAATTTACCAAATCAAACTATTTGCAGAACTCATAAGTTGATATATAATAACGAGTATAACGCAGTTAGCTTCGGTACCGCTTTATATCTTTATATCTAGGAATATATGTTATAAAAGTTATAATAGTCTACTTTTTAGAGTTGGACAATATGGACATACATACATACGCCGTGTTTTACGATACATACCATATGTACATATGTACATACATACATACATATGTATGTAGGATGAGGTGAACCTGAGACTTCATTGGAATGGTAAACAGAATAATTATTGTTAAATAGTTATTGTAATTGTAAAGAGCACATAATTTGAAGAATTTATTATGACGCAGCCAAGATACAAAATTCATATACATATGTTATACAAATTGTTTTCTTCCGTAATCTTGTAATGTAAATTGATATTGTGCACACATATTAATTTAGGAAACTTCCCAAAAGTACACATCTTCCCACGTGGAAAGAAAATAAATAAATAAATGTATGGTCCAATTTTCATAGCATTCGCAACCACTGTACTCGAGCATTGTGCTTGTGCCTGGGCCTGTGCTGTGGCGCGCGTCGTCTTCAATTGATTGCAGCAGAGCACAGAGGGAGCCAGCCCCAGCCCCAGAGTCGGCATTCGGATTGGATCTCATTCTCAGCAGCGAATGCGCGTGGCTCTCACCAGTGCTACCACCACTGCACTATGGGGAATGTTACCACTTTGCGGGGCAAAACTTCTTTTTCAAAAGTCCATCAAAAAAGGGGTTTTAACCGTTATGCATAAGAATACAAGCTTTAAAGTTACGTACCCAAATTAACAGTGCAAACCACTATCAGATAACAGGTGTTAAAGTCAGCCGAAGAAGGAAAGGCGTTGTGAACGGCCGTATGTATGTACCTCCCTCTCATTATAAAAACACATTTAAAAAAACTAAACAACAATTTTCTTTTGGTTTGGAAGGTATTAATTTTTGCCACAAAATTCAAATTCAAATTCCCCATAGTGCACTGCTTCGTCTCTGTCGCTCCCGTGGCCATTGCAATGGCATTGCCTCTGCCACCGCCCAGACCCGATGCCTTTGTCCATGAATCAATTATATTAGGAGGTCTCGTCGGGTGGCGTCCGGTAAAATAACGACTATTTTCAAGTAGTAACTTGCTGAAAAATCAAATTGAAACAAATAATTAAAACTCTTTTTCTTGTGTTGGGCAACTTTTAACCCCATGCCATCATAGGGCTAATCATCAAACGATAGTTTCGTTTCACTCACACTTACTGCGCTGAACCCTCTCACTCGCACTCACCAGCAGCATGAATAGTTGACAAACGCGCCCGACGAGACCTCCTTATATAATTGCTTCATGCCTTTGCCAATGTCGGATTCGGCTCGGATCGGGGCTCCCATTCGTTTTTGTCCAAGTAGAATCTCTGTCTCTGTCCCACAAAAGAGACAGGAGGGAGCCTACAACAACTACTGACTGTTTGTGTGTTGTTGGGACTCTCTGTGTGCATGCAAGATGGTGTGTGTGTGGTGCCTACTTTACGAGACCGTGGGAAACAGATTTGTCGTGTGTTTCCCACACGTTGGACGGATGGCTGGATTGTGATGCGATCCGATGGATTGTTGAAATGTTGTTGCTGTTACTGCTGCTGGTGGTTTTTCAAGCGGGTTGACTGTGACGCTGGTGGGTTGGTTTGCGAGGGCGGGGGGCACTGGGTGACCATTGCGGTGGGGTGTGAAGGCAGGGGGCTGGCTGACTTTAACTCGCGCAATTATGTCGCATGCTTCGCTGATGATGATGAATGCGACGACTACAACAACCATCACTGTGCTCTGAGTGTGCCTCGACTTTTCTTTGAAGCGTATCGGTTAAGTGTAACAGTTTCCCCTATCTCTCCACCCCTCATACCCTGTGTAGGGCACCCAAAATGGGGTTTGCATAGCCCGCCCCACCACAACCCTTCAAATTGTACGATTCCCGGCTGCTGCTGCTCTTGCTCGTGAATTTCGCCATAAACCTTAACATCCGGTTATCGTTCTAAGATTTTTTTCTTGATCATATCTTTTGTGTGTGACTCCTCTGATCTCAGGGTTACTGCTTCTGGTCAGTAAGCCACATAGTGTACAGAATATTGCCATGGGTTTTACGGTCCCGCGCCCCGCTCGGCAATATGACACTTGTGGTCGAACGGACTCATGGACGGACGCCTCAGAGTTATTTTTCTGGTGTGACTTTTTTGCCTGGCTAAGCATTTCCCATGATGCTGCAGAATTGCTCTGTTTTGTGTTTGTTTGTCTTCTGTCCCATGACTTCCGCTGGCCGTTTTAAGCTTTGGCGCTTTCTGCTGACTGTGGCAGAGTGGCATCACAATTAAGCATCGATCCCAGCAGACTCCGCTCTCAACTTTCAGCTGTGTGCCGGCACACGTGGCGTATGTGCAATGCAAAATTGCCATCTACCGCAAATGCCATTTTCCACTAACCTCAATGCACACTAATTGCTTGTCATATAGGAGTACATTTACACACATATGTACATACATATGTATTTATGTATATGTACATATATGTATGTATGTCAGTGTATGCATAAAACTTGTTGCCATCGCCAGCCATCGTGTGAACCAAGAGCTTAAAAGTCAAATGCTGATGGGCAAAAACGGATCGATTGGCGGCTAGAGAACGAATGGGAGATGCTCTAAAACGAGGAGCATAAGGATCGTTTAAATAGATGAATTGTCAAATAAATGGAGCAATTCCGTTCTAAATCATTGGATAATTCTAATAAATTTGGTTAACTGTGATATTGGCAGTTTCCTGCGAAACCTCAGCGAACACCCTCTCCCAGAAAGCGTAAAAAATCGGCTAAAGACTTGGCTTCAGACCTCTCTGTCTGCCCGTCTATAGGGCGCAAGTGCGGGCACAAAATTAAGCTCCGTTGGAGCTGAAATCACAGTTGGCTCCAAGCCGTGGGGGCCCAGCCGTGTCGCCAACTCAGTCGCTTTCAATTTAGCAAACGTGCAGTTCAAAGCCTATGCGCTGATTGGCGGCAAATGTGCGAGGTGTACACGGGGGAAGGCTTCGAGTGCGACTCCGCTCAAGATTAATAGCGGGCAAAGACAGGAGCAGGAGAGTCTCTGGTGGGCCAGGCGTGAGGTGCACACGCGATTGGCACGTGTTTCGTCAGCCTAGGCCATTACCAACAGAAACCTGGTTCAAGCCGTAGCCAAAGCTCGTCTAACTAGTTCTTCCAAACGGACGGACAGGGGCGCCGTCCAATTCTAGTGTGTGGGAACTTGCGAGAGAGGAAAGGCAAGGTAAGGCAAGGACTGGCAGTTCACTGGAATCAGGTCACGGCATCATTAGAACCTCACTACATCTACATCACCATCACCCCAGGCTCATGTTCGTTCAAAGAGCATCACCGATTACAGACAGATTTCCTTCTCGGTGCGTGTGAACCACAACATGTCATAATCCCCCTCGATGCGACTGACTATACACTCGTAGTGCCTTTAAAATAAACTCATCAGTGCCGGGGCTCCGAGCCTTGATTAAAAATGACAACAAACAGGCCAACAAGTAGCAATAACAGCTGCTCAGCCCCTGCACCTACAACAACAGAAACAACAACATCAGCAAAAGCAACAATAAAATGACAAGGAAAGGAAACAACAATAATAATACAACCCAAAATCCGAAAACCCAAGTGAAATTCTTATAAGCCCTTTCCCACACTCGCAACGTCGTTGCGACGCTGTCGAAGACAGCGATCACGACGCCTGCGCCTGAGAATTCGGGGTCCCAGGACGGAAATGGGCATTGCGCAGCGTCTTAGTCCCAGCGAACTGAAAAAGGAACAGGTGCTGGAGTTCCCCTTTGGGTATACCATTCGACTACGCCACTGTGGCGGCCCTAGCCGGCTGGACAACAAACTGATTTACTCCTGGGCTCCGGGTACCGTGTGAATGTGAAAACAAAGTCAGTCGTGCATAAATGACAAACAGTCGATCTATACACTGGTACAAATTGTGTTGAGAAAGTGGTGGTGAAGAAGTGGATTGGCAGAAGAAAAGGTTTAGAGTGAATATAGAAAAATAAATCGATTATAAATGAATAATTTCATTTTAATTTGGAATAGCGCAAAGAACGTACAATTTACAAAATTACCATAAAAATGGTGGAAACATTTTAAATTAGACTAAAACGTATTAAGTATTTTTATTTTAAAAATATAAGCCAGTTCATAAGGGACCATTTATAATATTAATTATAGTCAGAGCAAAGTCCTTAGCCATGTCAAATTCTTGCCATAAGACTTAAACATTAACTTTGTACCACTGTGCGGTTGAAGCATTCTCTGCCCAAGTCGTCGTTTTTGTCTCCTCCATCTCCATCTACCTGCAGCCGAAACTCATCAAGCGCCCTGGTCGATTGTACGTGCATGGGAAAAGTACACAGAAGAGGCAAAGGCAGAGCCAGAGCGGACGGAGCTTGTGATTCTTGTTGGAATTTATTTGGGAAATACGACCACCATAAAAACGCTGCCAGTGCCGTTTCCCCCTCTCTCTTTGGTTCGTTCTCCTGTGCATAGTCATCTCTCTCACCCCCAATCTCCCGCTCTTACCTTCTCACCGTCAACCTGTGTGTGTGAGTATATGTGTTTGTGTGTGTGTATGAGAGTGCACTCAAATTTCGTACGGTGCTTGGCTGTTCTCCTGCTGCTGCCGTGAGATCAGCCGGAATACGATTTCACTCTTGACTGGCCATCGGCTGCTCAGCGTCCGTGCCTCATATATAAATATGAGCGACGCCAGGCGCAGCAGCATCAGTAAACGACCAACTCTCGCGAGGTGCGCACACGCAAGTCTCGTTGCACTATAAAACAAGAAAAAGCTCTCACACGACCAGCAAGAAGCTCTGCCGCTCCCTCGCCATGTATTTAGATACGAAAAACATGACGGCCAGCAGCACCAACACTAACAGCGTCTACACATCAGCGAAGACAGCGACTGCCGCAACACCAACGCCCAAGACGGTGCGACGCATTCACAAAGTCTGGCAGCCCCTGCGCCGCCTTCTGACGGTGGGTGGTAAGGGCAGGCCTGCACCACTCACACTGGCCCACCCCAACAATGTGGATCTCAACAACACACAGTTGCAGCAGCAGCAGTTCGAGCTTATACTCGAAGATAAGAGCAAGTCAACGCCAGAGGAGTCTATCTACAAGTATGGGGCGGAGCTGAGGCACATCATACCCGTGGAGGATGAGGTGTCATTGACCCAGCCGCCCAATACTTCAACCCTCATCAGCAGCGTCTATGTGGAGAAGGCCAGTGCACAGAGCTGTGGCGCTTGCCCCCACGGACGCAACTGTCAGCACACACATCATGGCAACAGCAACAGACACATCAACAGCGGTACGAGCACATTAACTGCAGCTCCATCACAGCTGCCCAGCCAGCTCTGGGACTTGCAGTTGCCGCTGCAATACATTAGCACCGATAACGGTACCTTCTTCTGGGCCAACACCCAGGAGCGAGTGGACGATGACCTGCTGCATGCGCTACTTTGCCAGAGCTTCTGCCAACTGCCCGGCACACTCTGCTAGCTGTATCTCTCAAGTTTCAGACACCAACACCAGTACACAGATCTCATTTTTTGGGGAGAGATACTCCCCCCACTCCCCCCACAATTATTGTAATTTCATTTATTTATTTTCCTTCGCAATATATATGTATGTACGCTGTTAATGTGATACTAATTTGCATATAATATAAAATATATGCAAAAGAAAAGCAAAGATAAGAACTAGAACTTGAAGCTGTTTTATCATCATCTGTGGGGCGCCAGCTGATCGGATAAACGTATCAGAGAAAACGGGATCTGCTTGGGCATCAGAACGCATAACGGAAGAGCAACGATGAAGCCAAAGGATAACGGAAACGCTTTCAACACTGGATCCTAAAGGCTTACGGATGGTTTTTAATACAGATAAGTTGAGAGAAGATGGAGAAGCGTAAGCGGAAATGAGGGGTACAATGGGAATGCGTAGACGCGAATTAGTTTGCCTCGCAGAGGATGTTACAGTATTCGGTTGAATGAGTCAATTTAAGGACACAAGATGCATTTTTATACCAGGTACTGGAAGAGTAAGTCGGGTATATTGTATTTGTGGTCAAAGCAGTGTGCGTAACACAGAGAATGAGACATTTATATATTCTTGATCAGCATCAATAGCCAAGTCTATGTCTGTCTGTCCAACTGACCATCAGAGAATATAAGAGAAAGTGACCAAAATGTGCGAACAATTTCGCATCACCCCTTTCCGCTTCAACAAAAGGCGAAAATCTCGCAATTCCGTATAGAACGGCCATATCTAACAGATCCTCGAATTAAGATCGGCTCACATAACTTTTATAGACAGAATGAAGAAATTTATTTGCAGTGTGCGGCTATGGGAGAGGGTGGCGAAACAAAAAACATGGTTACAAGCATATGTATGCTACAAGCTCCTACTCGTTTTTATACCCGGTACTCGAAGAGTAAATAGGGTATGATGTATTTGTGTGGAAAAACGGATGTTTGCAACGCATAGAAGGAAACGTTTCCGACCCCATAAAGTATATACATATATTCTTAATCAGCATCAATAGCCGAGTCGTTAGAGCCATATCTATCTGTCCGTCCGTCCGACCATATCTATCAGATCACCAAATTGTGATCCAATTGGATCATTATGAAATATTTCCAGTGGCTAAACCCACCCCGTCCAGCAGCTTTTGTTGTTTACGTATAACCAAATGTCTTAGTATCCTGTCAATAACTAATTTTTATCTGCAACTCTCGTTGCAGTCCCACTGCGCGAACCCTAATTAAAAAGTCTTTTACATTGTCTCATTCGATATTTAAAAAATATATATGTTTCTTAAAACAGCACGAAAATTTAGTCTGTATTTTTCCGTTCAGATTTAGATATTAGTTGCTTTCTAGCAGGCAGACTCGCGCAGGACACGCAGCAGTTCGGTGGTCTGGGCGCCGCTAACCTGCAGGGCGCAGTTGAAGGTCTCCAAAAGGCAAACGTTGCTCAGCTGGGAACGATATTTGCCATTGGTCACACAGATGGGTTGATAGATCATCGAGCAGGGCTTGAAGCATTCCTCAAGATCGAGCCTGAAGCTGCCAAGCTTATCGTGAAGATTGTCCACTAACTCGGAGCTACACCAAGCTGCATCGGTTTCAGTATACGCTAAGGAAGCAATACAGAAACAGATACAATACATATTGTTATGGAATTTTGGTATTAACCGAAATAATATAAATTAACTTACCCGAAATCTTGTTACGCTCGCGGCGACAGTTGTCCGACTGCAGGTTGCATTCGCTGGCGAATTCCTTGAAGATCTTTCCATCGGTGGCGCACACTGGACGATAAATGGCCGCACAGAATTGTGGACAGGCTGTCTCGTTGGTGGACACCGTATTGGCCGCAATACCGGAGACCAGAGCCAGGCAGCAGAGGGTTAAAGCTTGGAAAATCATCATATCAATATTGTTTTTTTTTTCTTCTGTAAGTTAATGCGTTCACTCTGTAGCAGCTATTGATTGAAATTGCCGTGACTGTCTCGAAATTCATTGATTTATATATATTTTTTATCGTCTACCCACCCATAGATAGTTTATCAGCGTGTTTCATTCTGATTAGACGAGGCAGAACCCTTATCAGTACGCTCCCAAACAAAAAACTTGTTTATGGTCTTCAAAGTTTGACGTGGTGTCTGTGCATGACTAACTTCTAGTACCAACAGTTTAAGTCTTCTAATTGTGATGTCTATTGTCTAGGCACAATTTTAACAGCGTCCCGCAACATCATCATTAATTGTCCCGCGCTACTATCTACCATCTAACAGCCATTCCATGTCAATTTCAGCGATAATTTTGGGGAAGTATTATTTTCTATTCCGGATGTTTTCTTTTAGACCTTATAACTGTTGTTTTCAGGCATCTCAGTAGAGACTGCATCGCTGGTTTTGGGTAATGATTCAGCAGTGTTGTTACTGTTGCTACTGCGTCGTACGAGTACTTCTATACCCGGTGCTCGAAAGTGGACGTATGTATGTACACACAGGTGGAAACGTTTTCGACTGTCTGGACGTCCATCCGCCTGTTTGTCCTGCTGAGCGCCTAGTTCTCAGAGACCATAAGAGCTAGAGCAACAAAATATTGCAGTCAGTAGGGGGCTGGAGGGATGAAATGTCATTACTTTGCTTTTCGAGGCATTAAGGTGTAACATATTTGCACAACACCATGACTGAAAGCTATTGAGATCTGATTGCAAGCGAGAGTGGAATGAAATGTCTTTATACTGGACACAGAGTTTAACATTATCCGCATACATATGTAAGTACTTGAGAGTTTGTTAATATGGAAGGCAGGTAATTAATAAAGTGAAACTCGTGCTGCGCTGGAGATATACAGAAGTGCTTTGCAGAGATTTTGCAAGTGCGGAGTTAAAATTGTCTCGAACATTTTAGGAATAGCGGATAACTTAGATATACCTCTATAGTGTTTAGCTTCAGACTTGCTACCTTTCTTATGGAGAGGAATTATAAAGGATTCCTTACAGATGGGGGGAAAGCTAGAAGAATGGATGGATAGAGTGAATAGTTTAAGCAAGGGTCCGCACAGAGACTCGGCACAGTACCTGAGTACACAGCCGGGAACTCCGTCTGGGAACGGTGAAAGTACCGGCTTAACTAATTGAAGATCATGAAGTAGGGAGCTTTTATTTAACAAATTTATTTAACCGTTCGACCTCGGAACGAAATGGATACACATTACCTGGGAAGCTTTCCTGGAAATAAGTTATTTGAAAATATTGTGCAAAAAGATCGGCGATTGCCTGATCACTGTTTGACGACGTATTCAGAAATGATGTGCGGACGTTTTACGCTTACTGTTTACAAAGCTGTAAAACAGTTTGGGGTTTAGGTAAAACTGTTGTGTACATATGTATGTTTGTATATACTTTATGTGCCTCCTGTGGGACCACAAATACAATATACCCTATTTACTCTCTTCGAGAGAAGTTCAAACCTCCTTCCATGTTCATCTTTAGTTTCGCTTGTATTGAGAGTCACGTTGGGAGCGATAATAAATTTTGGAAAAATTCCAGAGGTGATCTAATTGGGAGTAAATTCTTTTTTTTTCAATACTGCTAGCGGATTCTAAGAACTTATACTCTACAACAACAGTGAGATAGCTAAAGTCTTGGGAGTCGTGGTGAGGCCTAATCACCATTTAATGGTGTTTTCAAACTTGTTGCTGATGGCGGCGCCCTCAGCCAAGTGAGTGTTTTCTCAAAAACCAGCCACGGCCTAGAACCGGGCCTGGCCAAAAGCGCAGCAATAACATTGTTGCCCGGCTCGGTCGACCCGGCCAATCAATGACCGCTAAGCGTATGCCCGTCACGCACGCGAAGGCCGCAACCAGCGCAAAGCATTGGTTGTGTCGCTAAGAATTGAGTACACAATCGTACACTCAACCCTATTTCAGAGACTTCAGAGACAGGCACAAAACCCATGCACTGGGTTCAAGACATCACGGCTCAGGATCAGGTTGGGGTTTTCGGTGTACTCTGTGCAGGTACATCAATGAGCAATGGAATCGCTGAGGCTACATTGATAACTATCAGGCAACAAACTCTCGCTATCATCATTATGAGCATCATGAACAATGTTATCAATATTATTAACAGCAATCCGTCGTGAGTTCATCTCCCTCACTCTGTCTCTCTCCAAATTTCCATTTTTTCTTGCAGGCAAACGCTGCTTTGCATACGAAATTAATTATGTGCTGCCAAAGGCAATTTAACAGAAACTTATATTGCAACTTAATTTACGTCACGGCGCTTCCCCAGAAGTTTGTATGCCTGTTACCTAGGGAAACATTAAGGTGTGTTGTATTTACGGAGAAGGATGTAACAACACTATGTACTCGTAATAGTTTTAGTTTTAGAAAAAACACACAACATGTAAACCCTTTCATCGCAACAATTAGTCTAGTCCGAACGCTCACCTCTCCTTAACTCTCTGCTGCTAATCTTTCGATACCCGGTACTCGAAGAGTAAATAGGGTATACTGTATTTTTGCACAAAAATAGATGTACTTATGTAACGCACAGAAGGATACGTTTGCGACCCCATAAAGTATATGTATTCTTGATCAGCATCAATATAGTCTATAGTAGCTAGATAAAGCTAGAGCCACCAAATTTTGTCTCCAGGCTGCTTCATGCTTACACTGATACCAGTGTATTTCAAAAATGAGCCCCGCCCCTTCCGCCACCACAAAGGGCGAAAATCTTCCACGGCCACAATTTTAAAGATAAAATAAAACTAAAAACGCCATTCCGTAGGGAATGACCATATCTATCAGATCACCGGATTGGGATAAGATTGGATCATTATTACAGCCAGAATGAAGAAATTAATTTGCAGTGGCTAATTCACGCCATAATTTTATTTTTTGCACATTTTCACATTCCTTACGTAAAAGGCGTCTCGCACGTCCCTTCTCGTTTTTTCTTCTTTTAGCCACTCCTTCATATTCTGCTGCCCGTACTCCTTCCCATGCTGTCGACATCATTTTGCATTTTTAGTGCAGGAGAAATGCGTTTGTGACTGATAGAAAGATACAAGGTGTGAGAAAGAAAAGGAATAATATTGGAATGAGCTGCGCTACAGGTCTGGAAGAGTGGGACTGCCTCGTTTATTTTTTGTGATTCTCTCTTGCAAAGGCGATTATCACTTTTGCGGCAAACTGTTTTAATGCCCAATTTCGACGTCCGCCTTGAGACGCCTTGGCATGTGATGTATGTATGTATGCGCTGTGGCTTTCTTGAGGTGTTGAAGTCTACCTGTTGAATTTTAATTTTAATTTCGGTTCTCTATTCTGCGTTCTTTGGTTCGTTCTTAAGGGCTTTCCACTCCACATGCCTCGCCGGCACAGGCACCGTCACCGCCACATAAATAAGTTGTACAACAAGCAACCACAAGCCCGTTGTCCGTATACCAGTAGCGGTGAAGTTATGCGCACGATATCCATATTTGGACGCACACTCTGCTGGCTATGGTAGCCTTAGCCATGGCGAATTGTAACCCTACTAGCTTGCTGCACCGGCGGCCCCATCGCATAATGTGGAATCGATCCAAGGTATCGCCTGCCACTCTCTAACTCTCCAATTGCCTCGTGTCTTATACTTCAGACTGAGTTTTTCTAATTTCGATTTTAAGGTTTTCCATTTAAGGATGCGCATACCAATCTCAATAATTGAATTCCATCTATGAGCGATGAGGTCTATTATATGGCAGGGTGTGTGTTAGAGTGACTGTTCTAGGAATTCCACGTTGACACACATTAAAAGAAAACTTGAATGAGCAGAAAATCAAGTATACGTAGGACATATCTTAGAAATTGTCCGCCTGTCCATCCTGCTGAGCGCCTAATTCTCAGAGGCCATAAAAGCTCCAGCAACTACATCTACATCTTAGCGGATTTTTGTCAAATTAAAATTTTTTTTTTCATTTGTCATCTACATCAAATCTACAACAAATCTCACGCCAACGCGCTCCTTTAGCACGCTCCTCTTTTCTAGAGCCACACACTGCAGAGTCCCGGCAGAGGCAGAGCCCGCACACTGCAGAAGCAGAGTGTGAATGAGAGAAGCTGGAAAATATAAGCTGCTGGACGGTGTGGGTTTAGCCACGGCTGAGGCAGAGGAACGGCAGGGGCAGAGGCCGCACACTGCGCGAAGCAGAGTGTGAATGAGAAAATGCGCAAAAAACAAATATAAGCTGCGGGACGGCATGGGTTTAGCCACTGCAAATTAATTTCTTCATTCTGCCTACAATAATGATCCAATCGGATCCCAATTTGGTGATCTGATAGATATGGTCATTCCCTACAGAATGGCGTTTTTAGATTTCTTTTATCTTTAATTGCTCTCTGCTATCTGCTTATCTGCTATCTAATTGTAGATTAGGAGGTTTTCGCCGTTTTACGGGGGCGGGGCTAATTTTTGAAATACACTGGTTTCAGTGTGAGCATACAGCAGTCTGGAGCCGCCAAAATTTGTTGGCTCTAGCTCTTATAGTCTCTGAGAACTAGCCGACAAACAAGACGGACGGACGAACGGACAGACGGACGGACAGACGGACGGACAGACGGACGGACGGACAGACAGACATGGCTCAATCGACTCCGCTATTGATGCTGATCAAGAATATATATACTTTAAGGGTTCGGAAACGTTTCCTTCTGTGCGTTACATACAATTGTTATTCGCACAAATACAATGTACCGGGTATAATTAAATATGAAATTGTTTTAATATGACACATTACACAAAACTTTATGGGCTGCGTGATTTGAATTGTTTTCTCTGCATTTATCACATAATATCACATTATAAGTATTATAGCAGTGCCTGGAAGCATCTAAAAATATCTGTACATATGTAGTTCTTATCAGAAACTCAACATAGAAAACAATCTGGGAGCAGCTCATTCAAATCGAATACTAATAAAAAATATTATATTCAAAGATTCCCATTCCCAAAAAATATAAGAAATATGTACATTTTAATTTGTGTTTGATTTTTTGTTTGCTTTGTATTTTGTTTAAGATTATTTTGTAAAGCTCTTGTTTTCTATCACAATTTCTTATGATCTAATGGAAGCGCTGGATCGCCGAATTGAGATTGATTTTCATGCTGAGTTCGATGCGTGGAGTAGTTCCAGCCACTGATACTGCTATCACAATGTTGTACTCTTTTTAAAGCTGATCATTTATGGTTCGAAGGATCACCCTTGAAGCTGGCCTGATGCTTAAGCCTGTGCCCAACGATCCTGGAACTGCATGGAATAGCAGAAGGCTGGCTCAACGCTGGCAATAGGCTGCAGGTTGGTGGTCCAGAAGAATGTACCAGCCTGGGTGCGTGCAAAGCGTACGGGAACATAGATGTCGTCCTCCTCCGTCTCCTCCTCGATTATCTTGATCTCCTGAGAGTGGTGTGCCATTTGAGAGAGTTTCTCATTGGCGGAATTCTCATCGATCTCAGCATAGTACGCCTCCTCTACTTGGGCATTGCGTAGATTCTCATTCGACTCGAGGGATTCCAGCGAATGGTGGTGCTGGTGGCGATACTTCTGCTGTTGCTTCTCTTGCTTCTTGAAGATGGTTTTCAGGACATGCTTGATGCTGTAGCTGGTCTTCATTTTGTTACTGTTTTTGGCAGCAGGTACGACAACGATTTGTTGGCACATTTTTTCGAAAAGATTTTTAGTTTTATGTGTGTTGCTTGAAGCGCTGACGTTGTCAGAATGATTTCCCAAACGGCAGTGGAACGACTTTTATAGCCGGCTCGGTGCTAGCGCTGGAAATGCATTTCCTGTGCGCTCACAGCGAGATACCAAATTCGAAGGGAAACAGCCAGAGAGAGAGGGAGAACGGACCCCTCCGACAGACACGCGTACGTGGTACGCACCAGAAACAACAACCACAGCACATGCAGGCAGCCCGAGGAACGAGCAACGCAAACAGAGCAACGGAGTGGCCCCCCACCACGATTCCGACCATTCCACGGTTCAAGCGTATCGTACCTCACCCTCATTGAAGCGACGAAGACCAGCAGATAATCGGGTGGAGAGAGAGATAGAGAGCGAGAGTGAACGCTATCCGAGAACCTGAAATACGATGCTAGCTAAGAGCATAAAGGAGCAAGAGCAGCAGCAGCAGGAGTAACAGTTGGAGAAGGTTAAGCAGGAGCAGGTAGTCGGCCACAAGCCTGCAGCTCTGTGGAGGAAGAGAGCTAGAGAGAGGGAGAGAAAAAAAGAAAGAGAGCGACTGCAGCAAAGGAAAGGAAACAAACCCCTACAACAAACTGCAACTATCCGAAAAAACGAAGACTCCTCAGAGTGTGAGAAACAATTTTATGTCGGCCTCAAAATTTTTAGGAAACGTATTCAAGTGCCCTCAAGAAATCCCAAGAGTAAGCAGAGCAAAAAACCATATACTCTGACACAGACATGCACACACACATGGACAAAGGGCAGGTGTTCCTTCGTAAAATTTCTCACGACCGAAGGAAGCCAAAAGGAGTTGCAAATTGTATTCCTAATGGGCAATCAACATAAAGACTAAGAAGGGGACCCAGACTCCGGCTCTCGATTCTGGACTGTTCGTGTTTGAGTTCGAGAACGGGACCCCAAGACCATTCCCACGCATTCCCACACATTTTTGTCCTGGTTCTGGTTACCAGAACTGAAAGGAATGGTAAAACGGGGGGTTTAAATCTTCTATTTGTACAGGCATCTCGAATCACTTGTTTTCGTATTTTGATTTTCAACTTTCCCACAGGTCTGTCTAAATCCACCACTATATTCGAACACCTAACACCACTAAATCATCAGACGTAATAAAATACGAGCATTTGCCACTTGTCTTCGATGGCACTTCGAATGTGCCCGCTCCCTTGGAGTGCGAAAGGGACTTACTGAAATGAGGCACACAGTTTTACCGTACATATTTTAATTAATTTATTTTGTTTCGGTCCGATTGTGCTGAATCTTTGGGATCTTTGTGCTGAGAGACCATACTTTAAGATTCATTTTATTGACTCGATTGACTCGGAGTGGAGGAGTTCGCTCTTCTTTATGGTACGAATCTTCTTCATAGTAGGGACTTTTTTTATGGTGTTTTACTTATCTGTGCGCGGCTAATGGATGGAACAGATTGAGACTCCCGTTAAGAGTAGCTGGCAATGTTGAAAATTTTTGAAATCAGCATCTAAAGTGCTTAAGGCAAAGGGGAGAGGCTCTGCTTTGCTCAGCTTATCAAAAGTGGTGCGGAGGTCTCCTGTCAAGGGGACATTAACAGTTTACACTTCGAAGGGTGATGATGCATCTATGTTCGGCTGAAATGATGTTGTTCCTGCTGCTGGTGGTAATATGATATATGTATGTACATATACTTATCTATGGGCTGCCCATGGGAGTGAAACTGGGACTGGCACTTGGAACTGCAGTAGGAGGTGTGCCGGGCCTTTTACATATGTGATCTCCGTACAGAGAGGGAGTGGAGTGGTGTGCATCCCAACAGCAGCAGCCCCACAGCCTCGTTTTGGCGGAAGACAAACTGGTTTTTGGTTTCTTCGGTTTTTTTATCTTTACATACATATGTACATACATACATCAAGAGGGATGCCAAAGCCCGACTGTATACACATACTGGCATGGCATGGCATGCACTCTCCACATACTGAGAGCTCGGGTATGACGAACAAATGTGTAAAACGTCAAAAACGAGATCTAAAAAAATAAAACAAAAAATAGTTTAAAAAAAACAAAAGAGTCGACCGCATCCCAAATATCGAACAGAAGCAGGGCACTATGTGAAATTAGACCACTTTTTCTAGAAAAAATCCATTTGTAGTAATATATTTATATATATATATATATTCGGTTATATATATAATATATTTTTAACCGCGATATATTCGAAAAACCTTGATCTTCAAAGTTAGTCCAAAATTTAAATGAGCTTACCACTGTTAAGTTAGCAGCTTTTTCATCAGGGCCGTTAGCTAGCGAGATGCAAGCTCTGTTAATACTTACGAAAATTATTTCTTGCAGCTTTGAAGTATAATTCAATTTAAAACTAAACAGTTTAAGTTCAATTTTTAATACGTCTTTGAACAGAGGAAATTGTCGCTATATTTTGCGTAATCGTTAGACGTTTAACATGCTTACATTAATAACAAAAATGTGTCTGTGAAGAGGCTTAAAAGTGTCTGACAGCCCCAGGAAGCATTCTTAAAGTCTTAATTGTAGAGAATTTAATTATTGTTAAAATGTAAGTCATCTTTTCTTGATCATCTTTGGTGAAATTCAGTGAAATTCACTGCAGAGGCAGAGTGTGAATGAGAGAATGTGGGGTTTAACCACTGCAAATTAATTTCTTCATTCTGGCTATAATACTGATCCAATCTAAGTGATCTGATAGATATGGTCATTCACTACTGAATGTCATTTTTAGTTTTCTCTTATGTTCAAAATTGTGGATAAACCAGATTTTCGCCCTTTTTTGTGGCGGAAGGGGCGGACTCTAATTTTTGAGTCACACTTGTGCCAGTGTGTTATGACATGAGTCACACGACTCTAGCTCGTATGGTCTCTGAGAACGAGGCTTCAAACAAGACGGACGGACAGACAGACATGACAGAATATAGCATTGCTTAACAAATTCCCTTTTGAATTTGAAAAAAAAGAAATGTTAAACTCTCGTTAACTCCAATTTCTTCTCACTAATATGAACTTATATCAAAAAACTAAAGGAACCAAAGAATATTTTGATTAGGAAGTTATTAATATTTATTAATTAATTAATTAGTTATATTATTAATATTAGTTATTTTGCCACAAAAAGTGGTCAAATTCCCCATAGTGCAGCGTCGGCAACAGGCCAGACTCAGAGACAGAGACTCGATCCCCGAGCCCCAGTCCAAGTCCCCAGACCCAGCCCAAGCCCCAACCAATCTTTTCAAGTTGATCCCCATCAAGATATTATTTGACAGCAATGAAACGACTGGCACGAGTTTGTTTCCCACGGTCCGGAGCTTCTCTGTGTGTATAGGTGTGTGCCTCATGCTGGTGTGCGCTGGTGTGTGGGTTTGTGGGGGGGATCACTGACTGGCTGGGAGTGAGGACTGTTGCTCGGACTGGGGACTGTGGCTGCCTGATTTTCGCGGCGCAATAAAGTTGAAAGCGCACTGTTGGATAAAAATTAATTCAACAACACGCTACAGTTGTGTTTGTGTGTGTGTGTGTGTATCTCTTTGGGTCTCTGAGCTTTGCACGCTCTCTTGCTGCTGCTCCACCACTTGATTTCTGTATGGTGGTGATCGGGGGCTCCAAATGTTGGTAGCTGCCGTCTCGGCGGGAGCACTGAAATTCGCGCGTGCGTATACCATCGATAAAAAAATTGTTTAACAGAAAAGCAACAAAAAAAGGAATATGTATATACATATGTTTGTATGTACATAAAATGAGAAATAATAAAGCGAGAAAATTAGGTCTTCGCTGGGTAGTGGATGATTGGGTGTATACATTCCATTTGTTCATGAACGACTGCAGGATATGCGCTACACATTCGAAATCGAAATCACTTGCGAAATCTGACGATGATGATGAGCCTTGAGTCATGGAACCTGTTCAACTTTTTCTTCGAATAAATTAAGTATTTATGTACACATGTATGTATGTATGTATGTGTGTCGCCTTCCAATTAGGGTACGTAGCAGCAAATTGAAATCTATTGTTACTTCTAAATTATTCTATTAAGGGCACGTGCTACTCGGACAACTTCGGTAATTGTTGGATTGGTATTAATGATGTCAAGATATGGCAGTGATCTTAAGTCAGTTTAGTTGTGGATAACTTAATAACTTGCTACAGATTGAAATTTTGTTACTGAACAACATTTCGTTTTTAAACATATAAAATATAACACCAATAAACGAAGTCATTACAATTCCCATTTACAACGCTCAATAAAACAAGGCCATCACCCTGCACACTCCCTGCTGTAGACACTTTACAACACTGTTCCTCAGATCATATCCCAATTAGCTATTTCCGGAGCATTTAGTAAGGAGAAATAGGCGAGATTGTGCATGACCTGCTTAAAGCTATGCATTGTTGTTAGCTGTAGCTCATTGTTAGTGCGCCGATAAGCAATCTTAATTTGTCTCAAACGTGGTTTTGTTGGTTCTTATACCCGGTACTCAAAAAGTAAATAGGGTATATTGCATTTGAGTGCGAAAATTCATGTTGTACATACAGTTGCAAAAAATATAATAGCACCACTACAACACATTTTGCTCTTCACAAAAAAAATTCGATTGGTTGCCATTTTTTTAATTTTTATTTTTATCATATAGTCTAATATTTCCCATAAACAAAAAAAGTGTTAAATTTTTTCTAATTTCCGTCTTAATATATTTTTTAACTTAAAGAAAAAATACCCAAAAAAACGGCAAAAAAAAATATAGCACCATTAGCCCTTTTTTAAGTGAATCTTCGTAATTTCGAGGAATTGACTTTGTATGAACTACGTATTTTTTAGTTTTTATGAATATTTTATTGTTTCTATCATAAAAGCTAATAATAATTATTACAAAAAGACGTAGAAAGCTCTGAAATGCGGAGAAGCGTGACCTTAGCAACAATTTGATATTGGACGTCAAAACTTACAGAGAATTTGGTCAATTGGTAAAAACGCCTTAAACTATGAAGAAAAGTTTGAAACACGTGGACGAAAACGATATATGACCCCTTTTCAGGTCAAAAGACTGATTCATGAGAACAAGAAGGTTCCTTTCACGCCTTCCACCGTGCTTGAATAAGAGCTTTAAACAAAAGCGATGGGCTAGACAGTTCGGATATGTCTTAGCCAACATAGTCTAAAAGCCTGCAGCCCAAGAAAGCTTTTAAACGCCGGACATATTATTAATCACATGAAGTTGGCAAGGGAGCATGCCAATTAGACATCCCTATAATAATGAAAATAAAATTTCATATGAGTTAAAATTGTTTTATTTATTGAAAAGGGATCATACTTAAGACGTCCAAGAAACACAAGTACACCAAAGAAAACCATTAAGAATAAAAGGTTGAATGTAATGGTATGGGCCTGCTTCTCTTACTGTGGAGTAGGTTCAATATATTGGATAAAGACCATCAAGGATCAGCACGAGTGCATGGATATCATAAAGACTATAATGCTACCGTTTGCAAAATATTAAATGCCACTAGTATGGATCTTTCAACCGGGAATAACCTAAGCATAAAAGCAAAGGAACATCTGTGGTCCGACGTCCAGAAGGCAGTTGCTGCTTCCAAGCCAACCACTGAAGGATCACTTTGAGAACAAATTTAATTTAATCCTGGTACAAAGCTCCCCAAAACTTTGCCTGGACTTAGTGGATTCCCAGATACAATTGTTACTAAAAATTGTGCACTCAAAAAGAGTTGTTTGCCGAACGAACACTAAATATATATGGACATAATAAAAATGAATAGTTCAAAAGTGTTAACTAAGAAATTCGTTACTTGTTGGTAATTTTTTAAATTTTGAATCCATTTCTCAAAAGTGGTGCTATTATTTTCTTTGCCTAATTCCACCAGTTTTTCGATTTTTGAGTTATTCCACAGATTTTTAGGAGTCTTGCCTTTCTAAAAATGTGCTTAAAGTTTCCTTAAAGTTAAAAATGTTAGTGTGGGTACTATTTGAAAATTGCTTGTGGTTGTGGTGCTATTATTTTTTTTCAAGCTGTATGTACATGCACAGTAGGAAACCTTTCCGACCCTATAAAGTGTATGCATACATACATACATTTGTATATTCTTGATCAACGTCAATCGATATACATATGTATGTACCAATGTTTGTGTGTCCGTCCGTCTTGATGAGCGCCTGTTTATCAGATACTATAAAAGATTGAGCCACCAAATTTTGCATCCAGATGTCTGGGATATCACACTGTTACTCTTACCCTTTGTACTCTTGTTGCACTGTTACACACTGTATTTCAAAAGTTTCTCCAAGCCTCAATCCGCCCCAAAAAATGGCGAAAATCTGCTGTATCCACAATTTGAAAGAAAACGCCATTCCGTAGGGAATGACCATATCTATTTGATTACAGAATTGGGATTAGATTGGATCAATATTATGGCACTAATTATAACCCCGTCCTACAGCTTCGCTTATGCTTCTTTTTTGTTGCTCATTCTTTCTCGCTCGCACACTCTGCCTCATGCTGGTGGGATGATGGTGAGCTAAAAGGGCGAGTTGGTGGGAAAAGTGATGCAGATGACAGATATAGAATATATTTTAAATATAAAATTCGACTGAGCATAAAACCGGGTATAAAAGTTGTGACTCGTACGAAGCGTCTCACTGTGTATTTATTTCATTTTGCTTTAGTTGTTGCTGCTTTTTGCTATTTGTGTGTTATGATGAGCCCGAGCTCGTGTCATTTTTAAATGAATACAGAACAAGGCAACGTTACAGCGTCATCATCGTGGGCACTTCTAATTAAATGTAAATCTGAGCTGAGATGAGATGAGCTGAGCTTCTTCTTTTCGATGTATCAGAGATTCTGGGAGAGAGATAGCATGTATGGATGTACATACATATGTGTATGGATATCACACACATAAAATAGCGCTCACATTTGTGATGTGCCAAATGCCTGAAACACCCTACGAGCCGTAACATTTATAGAGAGTGCTAACAACAACAAAAATTAAAAACAACCAAAGAACGTCGATCGATTGTAACTGACTTTCGCGCACACGTCGATGCCAACCAGGCTATTGTTCCCAGTCGGAGCACAGCGTCGAGTCGGATCCCAAAGTCAAGATGGTAATTGTCTACAAATAGAAGCGAGCGACAACCCAAGAGCTCAAGAGCAGAGTCCCAGAGCTGAGGCGCAGACCAGACCAGACCGATGGCGAATACCCATAGCCAAAGCCAAACCGACAATCAAGAAAAATCATGTAAACGAAAAGCGTAATGCTCGTCCCACGAAACCCACGACTACCACGATCCAATCAATGATCCATAAAGCGTTAAATAAAATAACACAACCACCGACCCGACCAAAGACCAGAGACGACCACAACCAGCAAAAATGCGTCTCTGCTCTGGGCCCGATGACGATTCCACAATTATCAGCGTGCCATAAGCTACTGCAAAAGGGTGAAGTAAAGGCACATGGCAAAGAGAAAAGGCGATCAAGACAGAGAGAGAGAGAGAGAGAGAGATACGACAGCCAAGTCAGAGACCCACAGACCGAAGCACAGGCTGAACCGGCCATACAAATGAATTGAAATGCAAACATCTTGTTATGGATGGAAGGCATGTGCTCGCTTGGCTGCCGTCTCGAGTCTCGCGTCGCATCGCATCGGATCGGATCGACTTGGAAGCGGTATCTACGCGAGCCAGCAGCAGCAGCTCTTAAGGCGGGCCGTCAGTAAGGACGGACAAACGGACAGACAGAGGGATTGTACAAAACCCCAAGCATGCACAATCAGAAGAAGTCAGGCCAGCCGTCGTCATCGCCGTCGTGGAAATCGGCTGCGAAACAGTTTCCCACGGTATAACAATCACACACACACATATACACACACGTACCACTTACAATGATAAAGAGACTGATGGTAAAGAGACAGAGGGGCAAAGAAGGCAAGCGCGAGAGGAGGGCGCAGCCGCAGCCAAGTCATTTTATTGCCCTCACACACACACATAGCAAAAAGCAAAAAAAAAAACAGAAGCCACCACCATCGCCACCGCTCCGCTGGCAAGCAAGCAGCAGGCCGCGCACGAGGCAAAACTAGTATCTCGCTCGCACTCGCAGCAGGTACCGAGCACAGCCGAGCCTATATAAAGCCGAGCCCTCGCTGCCAGTTGAATCACTCAAAGCTTCGGATCCATTGCGTGCGCACAGATCGCACAGACCCCTAACAGACCGAAACGGAGTCCAAGTGGAACGCTATTTTCTGTGGATTACGCGAGTTTTATTCATTCATTAAACGTAAAAAAACAGTGATCACTCGTCACCATGGTGCTGGAGATGGAAATGTCGAAAACGTATCAGTACCGCAAGGTGATGAAGCCGATGTTGGAGCGCAAGCGACGGGCGCGCATCAACAAGTGTTTGGACGAGCTTAAAGACATTATGGTGGAGTGCCTGACCCAGGAGGGGGAGCACATTACGCGACTGGAGAAGGCCGACATTCTCGAGCTGACCGTCGAGCACATGAAGAAGCTGCGTGCCCATAAGCAACTAAGCCTGAGCAGTAGCAGCGGCACCGCCGCTGACTCCAAGCTAAGCATAGCCGAGAGCTTCCGTGCCGGCTATGTGCATGCCGCAAACGAGGTGTCCAAGACTTTGGCTGCCGTGCCTGGCGTCACCGTCGATCTCGGCACTCAGCTGATGAGTCATCTGGGGCATCGCCTCAACTATCTGCAAGTTGTGGTGCCTACACTACCCATTGGCATGGGTGTGCCGCACCAAACTCCAGTCTCGGGTGTGGATGATGCCGCTCTGGTCACGCCGCCACCATCGGAATGCGGCAGCCTGGAGAGCGGCACCTGTAGCCCCGCGCCCAGTGAGGCCAGCTCCACCTCTGTTCCCATGTGGCGTCCCTGGTGAAAGCACTAAAGCTTCATTCTGGATTCGCCTTTAAGAGGAAGGCTACATTAACTCTACTCAACCCAACTGAGCGCCAGCTGCACCGAGAGGTCATTGGTAGTTCTGCGCTGGAATGGAACCGCGCAGCCAATATGTTTCTGCTCAGACGCCGCTGCCCAAATGAGCCCTGTAACCGGGCTAGGGACAACGGGCATCGCCTTATCATTGCGAGAATTTTGTTGCAATTGAAATCGATACAAAATAAAAATCAAAATCTGCTCCCAAAACTATTGTCTTCTTCCCTTTTACTAAGTGTGATTCAATTTCACAATTTTCCCGCAGTCCTCAGCGAAGCCTTTCCAAAGGCGTTGGAACGCAACAACAAAACAAAAAAATCAAGAAAGAAACCAGAAACCAAATAATTCGAGATAAACTCCATGGCAGGCCGAATCACAGAGACCGACCGCAGCCGGAAGTCGCTAAATATTTTCCCACACTCGGGCTAGCCATTGTCCGTCCTCCAGCAGACTCGTCGTTTGCGATTGCCTTTGCATCTGGCCTCTGGCTCTGCCTCTCTGGGTCTCCGGATGGCCTCATTATGGCCCGATCCGCTTCACTCAGCAGTGGTCTGAAAGGGGCACGGATCGGAACAGATGGCCATTTACGCCGGCGCTCTGTCGCAATTAAAATATACAAATAAAGAAAAAAGTCAATTCTAGGAAACGTCATTTATTATGAGAGGCGCTGTCTCGTAGTGTGAGAGTGTGAGAACCGTTTCTCACCTGTCAATGCCTTACCCCTAAAACCCCACATTGAACTATGGTCTGCCATTGTGGTTCGACTATGGCTTTGACAGCTTTAACTGCGCTTGACCGCTTGGCACATGCGCCGGGGCCGGTCGATGGACAGACAGTTTGATGGGACAGTTCAGTCAGACATTGCAAATTTAGCTCGCGACCGCGACCGTCTCGGCACTTAAAATTCACTGTGTGTGTATGTGTGTGGGTCTAGCTCATGCTATAGTATATGTGTGAGTTAGGTTTGATTACGGAACTTCAGTTGCAACGTTTTGTCTGGTGGACAACTATGATGATGACTACTTACCCGACCCGACCCGACTCAAGTCTGGTACGGGGACGGGACCGACCGTTCAAGCCGTTCGCTGTTAATCTTCAGAAAATATGATTAGTCACGTTACTTTTATGGCATGGAAACCAAGTCATCAAGCACCATTGTGGCTCTGTTTTTGTTATTTTTGGCAGCTCTTTTCCCCCAAAACGGCTATTTATGAGCATCAACCGGTAGTTGTGGCCTGAGTTGTACATACATACATATGTGATCTACTTTGTGATAGAATGGCAATCGAAAAGTTGGCTCTCAGATAGAGCGACAACAGTTGAAGGTATGTATAGACCTTGAATGCTACTATTAGGGTGGTCCTAGTGATCATTATCTGGATGTGAATTATCGTCTTTGGTGATCTATCACCACTGACACCGATCACGCCCTCTAAGCCTAAGCTTTGAGTTTGGAGATCCATTGAAATTAAAGATTTACCTAAAAAATTTGATCGTAATTGGAATTACTCGGAATTGCCATAATTACATATAGCAATTTTAACAGGTATGAGAAAATAAAATCTAAATTATGTCATCCATAAGAAGGATCATCTGTGATATGCTTTAAAACTCAAAGTACTAGCTACTCTGGAAAAAATCTATAGCAACAAAGTACAGTGCGGCAGCTCACACACATCATACATCATATGTATGTATGTATGTACACCTCGTGACCTCTGTGTGGCAGTAGTCATTCCCAGGCCACCCCACATCAAAATTCACTACGGCCACCTATTTCAGTAATAATACACACGCCTCAAAAGTTAATGCAGCCATATTAAAGTAAGAGCAAGACCACCACTTAATGCAGAAGAGGAGCGACGAAAAACGGCCTGGCATGGGCATGAGAATCGGAGTCGAGTCTGAGGATGCTGCCAACCACTCGTGCCGCTAAACCCAGCCTCACACACACAGAGACAGATAGAAAGATAGAGGGATAATGGGAGACAGCGACTATCAAAAACTGGTGGGCAGCTTGTCCAGTGGCAGCCAGAGCGTGTGCCATTGTATTGTAACAACATCCCATATTAAAGATATTACAGAGTCAATTGCACACCATATAAGTATGGTTTGGGTGGCTCTCCTCTTCAAACTCCCCACGCCCATACACATTTCCAATTCAATTCCTAAACTCTCCACTCAACTCCCGAGACCATCTCTAGAAGCATACCGGAAAACCATCTCACTCGCTCTCGCTCTTTTTTTTTTGGTCATAAAGCAACTAAATTGAGTTCGTTCAACAAAACAGCGACGCATGCGCCGGACCACGGGCCACCTAACCTAACCAAAAACCGAACCTCCTAAACCCCTTTTGTCGACATTACACTGCTAGCTCTTAACGATCGTGTGTCCTCTTTTCTTACAATGTTGGCCAATGCACAGCAACCGTTTGCGACTGTTGCTGGGACTGGGCCTGAGACTCTCCGCACGCTTACCGCACGCTGCTTTTCTCTTTCATGTCGATCGCTGGCTAGGCTCGGGCCAGCCTCGAACTCCGGCGCAGGCGCAGGCGCAGGCGCGCAGCTTGATCTCCTCCCTGCCACTCTACCATCGGACGTCGTCGTTCGGTCGTGATCTTGCCGGTAAGTGGTCTTGTATCTTGAATTCGTAAAAATACTCGTACACAAACCGGACCCGTAGTGAATTTAGGTGTGGGGTGGGCTGGGGACGACTACTGCCACACAGAGGCAGTCTCTCTCCCTCTCTTACACACATACACATATAAAAGGGCAGGTGTGTCGATCGTGTGAGAACCACGTTCCAAACCATTTTCTCACGATCTTCGCTTCTGATATTTCTTTTTGTTTTGTTTTTGTATTTGGCTCCGGTTTCCTCCAACCAAGACTGTGACTGGGCCCTTCAATGCATTTGCGTGTGTGTGCGAGCGACCCTTCTCCACCTCCGGGCACACCGTCTTGGTTGTCGTCCTTTGTCCCTGCCTCTGCGTCTGGAGTGATTCGTATGCAGTTTGTGCATTGTAGTTTTTAATGACTTGGGCTTGCGTTCGAGATGCGATCGGGGTTTGGGTTACGATACTTCGCCGCCATTCGTTCATCATTCAGCGGTTTTACCTATAAGATTAAGTATATTTTGTGTTGCCTGCCTCTGTCTCGCTGCCTGCATTTTCTTTTAGCATTTTGGGTGCCTTTCCTGCTATATATCCATATAGCCATATTTTTATTTTGTTATTTTCCGTTGTCGTACGTATCTGGGTCTCTTGTGGCTCATATTTTTGTCTGTGTGATGGGCACTGATCGCACTAAAAACAAGACGGATGGACGGACAGACGGACGGACAGACATGGCTCTATCGACTCGGCTATTGATGCTGATCAAGAATATATATACTTTATGGGGTCGGAAACGCTTCCTTCTGTGCGTTACATACAACCGTTATTCCCCACAAATACAATATACCCTATTTACTCCTCGATACCGGGTATAATGAGTTAGAATAGCGTAGCGTCAAGGACAACATGAGACCTCAAAAGGGGAAACTAGTAAATGTAGTTGGGACTGTAACAGAAATTATCTTATGGAGATCTACTTTAAAAGATCGTTTATCAATGCGTAAGAAACTCTGTAAACATGCCAATTGAAAGGCTTAAGCTTCACCTAATTGAATACATTCTTTACTTTAATAAATGTACACATCTTTATAGTACGACCTAAATAGTTTCTGTTAATTTATAACATCATTTAGCTTCCCAGAACCTACACAAGATTTAATCAAATTAACAAATTTTGTTTTTGGAGTCGGGGCCAAATTTTGAAAAAGAATTGTAACAGTGTGATATCACATGAGTCACACAAATTTTGGTGACTCTAGTCCTTATGGTCTCTGAAAACGGGGCGTCAAACAAGAGGAAGGACGGACAGACGGAAACACAGCCATCGGCCATTGATGCTGATCAAATAAACGTTATGGGGTCGTATAGCCGTGGCCGTAGCTCCTCTTGACTCTTCGACTGAAGATACAGAAGAAACAACATTAGGATTGGGCTCTGTGATGAATGATGACTCGGTTTCTTTTTTCGGTTTCTTTGTTGCCCCTACTGCTATTGGGTTCCTTTGCTGTTCTTTGCTGCCCCTGCCCCTTTTGTGTTCTTTGCTGCCCTTTAACTCGATTAGACACGCCGCGTGTAAGTCTCTAATTTTTTGGTTGTTAACTTTGCTTGTTGTGGGCACACGTGTTCAAGGGGCAACTGTGACTGCTGCTGCAGTTCTTTCCCTCGTTATCGGCTATGCTTCTGCTTAATTTTCGTGTTGTTGTTTCGTTATCTTTTGTCTCGGATCTTCTCTGTGTCCAGCCAGCTACGAGGCAGCAATCACAGCTTTGAGGCAGCATTCACATCAGTTTGGTGTGGAAAAGTAGTATTTCCGACACAAATCGCAGTCGGAGCGCAAAATTATCGAGAAGCTTTGTTTTGGAGTTTGTAACCAATTGGCTGGAGAACAATTTTGCATGTCTTAAAAGGCGTAATGCTATGAAAAACAGCCGTATTCTTTAAATTTTAGATTATTATTATTAATTTTATTATTATTATTTGTCTATAATATTTATCACTTGAACTGTGTGTCCCAACTAAAGCTTTTTTGTTTGTTTGTTCTTAAAAAATAAGGGGTGGGAGATTCAATGAAACGGGGCACTATCCGGCATCCATTGACCAGGAAGACTTTTACTTTCTAAATCGTTCTTTGCATTCTCTTTATATCTCTCTCTCTCTCTTTCAGAGTTCCTGTGTGCTACCACGGACGCCAGACATTCTCCTCATCCTCGCTGTCCACCTCCAATTCCATTTTGGAGGAGCAAGTGGTGAGTAGGGAGCCACTGCTAAGACGTTCGCTGCTGAACAAACTGGAGTGGGGGCTGCCGGCAAAGCTGGACACGGGAGAAATAGGCACGGAGTAGGCGTCCCGACTGGCAATCTGCACGGAGAGTGGCGCGTTGATTGGCAGCGCCTCCTGGACAGCAGGTTGCAGTTGATTGAGTCGCTGTCCCAGATGTGTCATCAGTTGGGTGCCCAGGCTGACATTCATGCCGGGCAGATGCGACAGTGAGCGGGATACCTCGTTGACGGCATGGATGTAGCCAGAGCGAAAGCCCTCAGCCGGACTGAGACTCTCATCACCGCTGGCGCGCTTGTGCTGGCGTTTCTGCTTCATCTTCTGTAGGTGGGTTACTGTTAGCTCCAGGATGTCGGCCTTTTCCAAGCGTGTGACGTGTTCGCCCTCCGACTCAAGAGTGGCTACCATTAGATCCTTTAATTCATCCAGGCACTTGTTGATGCGCGCCCGACGCTTGCGCTCCAGCATGGGCTTCATCACCTTTCGGTACTGATAGGTTTTTGACATTTCCGATATTTGTGTTGACGACATTTTTGGCTGTTTTCTGTGTTTCTGACTCTCCTTCTGAGTGGTTTTCTGTGTTTCAGTCCCTACTTTGTGTGGTGTGTTTCTTTTGAGCTGTGGCTGCTCCGACGGCTACAGACGTTGTGTGCTGTCTTACAGCGTTGGCCCTTGATTTTATAGCTGCCCTGAAACAACCCCCATGGAACCAAGAATCGGTTCGGTTCGGGCCCCTGTTCTGGCGTTTCGTGTCATGGTGCAGAGCGGGACGGGGCGAAGCGAAGCGTGTGCTGGCATTAGGGTTGGTCTCCCTTCCGCTTCTTCTAGGGACTGCTCCTTATTGTTTGTACGATTTCTTATTGTTGCGGGGGTCTGGCTTGGGCACCCTTATCAACGTTTAAGGGAGCAGGATCGCTGCAAGGATCGTTTCGCATTGTGTGTGTGCCTTGGTACCGTGGGAAACACTTTCCAGCTCAGTTTCTCACACCAGTATGCTCTCTCGATTCGCTCGCTTCGCTCACCTGCCCTGAACGAGCAACGGAGCATGAGCCATGTGCTGGGCCCTGGATGGATATGGGCTCGGACAGCGACTCGGAGGATGGGAATTTGCGAGCAGGAACAGCTGCTGTTCCGTTTCTAGATTTGTGTGTTATGATTTGACTACAAAAAACTCTAAGCGAGCATGAGGATATTGAACTGCTTGCTTTATGCCATCTCATTTAGGTTTCTCGAGGTTCCCACGGCTACGCCAGGGATATAGTGAGGCGGGACACAGGGATGGGACGGTGCGATTCGTCGGCAACTTCCTGTTTACCGTTGGCATTCCACCTTTTGGATCGTATTCGTGCCCGGCCGAGCCTGGCATCCTGCACTTGTTGGTCGGCTGCTATGGTCCCGATGACGATCCGGTGGGAACATTGCTCGTGTGCGTCGAGTGTTCGACTTGCTCGTTCCATTCTGCTTGCACCTTGCCCGATCCTTGATCTCTGCTGTGGCTCTGCCACTGTCTCTCTTCTGTTCCTGTAAATAGGGGCTAAGCTAGCGATGTTGCTCCTGGGGAGCTGCTTGCGTGCGGCTCGCGGTGGACACACTTTCGGGTACAAGTTGCTCGCGTTCCAGGACTTTTGTAATCGATTGTATTGTCTCACTGAATTGCTCGTGGCACCAAGGAGTGGGGAACACTTTAATTTTGGGTGGATTCTCTTGGGTGATAAAAGTTTCATTTTAAGTAATGAAAAAGGAAAAGACAATTATCATGGAATGAGCTGAAAGTATATTCTGTAATAGTTATTAAGTGAAATATAACTTCAGAATCAGAGTACTTGAGACAGAGATATGTATATTTTTTAAACATAAACGCTGTTAATTAGGTTGTACTCTTTGGCAAATCGGATTGCAGAAAATAAACAAAAAAGATATCATACAAATCTGTTCACCTATTTTTGGTGTCCGTTCCGCAAACAACTCTTTATGAGTTCAAAATTTTCGGTAACATTTTGTTTTTTTTCTAATATTCCCCCAACATAAACTTAAGTACCTGGTCAATATGACCATCCAATTTCGCTGTGGCGATTAAATAAAACAAAATTCTGTTCAAATTCTACTCAATAACAGGTAAAACAGAAACAGTGGTTTAGTGGAAACAGTGGTTTCAATCCTTCATAGCTAACTCTGGAGACTGTTGCTTCTTTTGAAGCCTACCAATGCTTTTTTTTCAATTCATATATTTATTAAATTTTTTGATTATTATAAAAATTTTAAAGCATATGGAAATTGTTAGGTATACAAACAAATGTATTTCTTGAATACAACTAGGTGGAAGATCAATAGGGAAGCTCTTTTACTTAGTGCTAGTAAAATAAAGAATAAATATTGGTAAATGTGTTTCTCCAAATCCATGGGAGATCAAATACAATATACGAACTTAGAAACTATCACAGGAACATCACATCAAATCATAAATATAAGCTGCTTATTGTAGGTACAAATTCTGAGGCAAATGTTTACACTAAACCTTGGTTTAAAACTTTGATCGTTGCTGAATATCTTTATGGCCTACGAACTAAACCCACAGTAGTAATGCTCTCAATGTTTATTCGTTAAGTTACGGAGTTGCTTCAGCCCTGGTTCACCACGGCCGCCAGACATCTTCGCCATTGGGGTTGTCATTGTCGTCATCCTGAAGGGGTGGTGTGATGGGTCGCTCTTCGTGCTGATGCTGCTCCAATTTGCGTTCCAAGAGATTGACATGCTCCTCGCTGAGTTCGGGCGTGTTCCGTTCCTCCTTCAGGTCCTTTAGCTGATGTCCCAGCTGCTTCATTAGGCGTGTGCCGAACTTGAGATCCAGACCGGGCACGGTGGAGAATATGTGCGAGACCTCGTAGGCGGCTTGTGTATAGCCCGCGCGGAATTTGTCAAAGTTGACCTGTGCTGAGCAGGAGGAGGAAGAAGACGGACTGCAAGCTGGACTGGAGCCTGGACTGGCCAATCGCAGCTGCTGCTGCGTCTTCAAATAGTTAACCGTCAGCTCCAGTATGTCGGCCTTCTCCAGCTTGCTGACCTGATCCCCCTGCGCGTCCATCGTATCGGCAATGAGATCTTTCAGCTCGTCCAAGTACAGGTTCATGCGGGCCCGTCGCTTGCGCTCCAGCAATGGTTTGGTCACCTTGCGGTAGTGCTGCGTCTTGGTCATAAATCTCTGACCCTGCACTGCCATTGTTTTATGTCTTTTTTATTTTGTTACTTAAATTTGGCAAATGCAAATGATCTACGATGAGCTGCGGAACTTGCTGATGTTATTAGTATGGCTTTTGCTTCTGTTGCTGCTGCTCTGCACTGCACGGTAGTCGCTTGAGAAATGATCTTGCCGTAAGGTAAGCTGATCCTTTTTGTAGCTGCAAAAACGTCGTCGGTGCAATACACTTGCAAAATCCTCCCCTAACTGTTACCTCGCACAAGCGACGATCGCAACGAAGCAGTAATCGGGTAAGAGACGGAGCATCGGCGACGGCGTCAGTGGCAGCGTTGTCTGTGTGGCACTGTGTCTCGCTTTCTGCATGTGTCAAGATATTTTTGTGTGCAACATTGAACAAAACAAAAAACGAGAAGGGACGTGTGACACGCTTCTTACGCGTCACAACTTTTATAGCCGGCACTCAGTACTACATCTGCACCTTAGCGGGTATTTGTCAAATTTTTTTTCATCTGTCATCTACATCAACATCACTACTCACGCAAACACGATTCTTTAGCTCGCCCCCCTTCCTTAGAGCCACACACTGCAAATCTACAGCAGATTAGATCATTATTATAGCCAGAATGAAGAAATTCATTTGCAATTTTTTTCACATTCTCTCATTTCACACTCTACATCATGCAGTGTGCGTCACTTTTTGATAATGGTGAGCTAAAAGGGCGCGTTGGTGGGAGAAGAGATGTAGATGTAGATGACAGATGTAGAAAAAATGTAAAATTCGAAACAAATCATTAAGAGACAGATAAGAGACAATTTTGTCCCGAAACAGCAAAATTTCGCATCTTTTCCACTATGATCACCACCGATTGGCTAATGTCAAGTTTTTCAGCACGATAATACACGATAATATTTTAAGTTTCTCGATGTTGTTTCTTCAATCTCAGGTACAAAATAGGCACTATTTAATAAATTCATGAAATCTGCTTCGATTGTTATGAGAAATGTCTTAATTTAAGGTTAGTATTACTAGAATATAAACAAAAATATTTAACGTCAATTCTGTGAGCATATTATTGTTTAGAAAACTTAGACAAATAAAAAAACGAAAAGTGAACAAATTAGTACATGAGAGTTGTTTTGGCTTGCCATTTTTTCGATCTGTTAAAGCTTTTCATTTCTTTTTTTTTCATTGCCTGTTTGCTAAGAACACAGTTATTAATACACGAAAAAATTGGTGTGCTTGCCTTCATTCGTTTAGAAGTTTTATTTCCCTCCTTAAATTACCCACCTTCAATTGCTTTTTTCAAGTGTGTTGACTAGGGCCCAATAACACGTTCTTTTAATCTTTACCCAGGCGATGTGCTCACTCGTTTTCGGTGCTGATGGTGGCCTCTCCCTCGTGCTTTTGCCGTGCGCCGACGCAACAGTGCCGGTAGGAGCATGAACATGAAGAAACTGTAGTTTCTTCATGGTCATAAAGCAACTATATAAGGCGGTCTCGTCGGCAAAAATTATGGAAAAGTGCGAGTGAAAAGTACGAGTGAAAGGGCTCTCGCTGTAAGTGTGAGGGCAACGACAATGGAGTGTGCTGATTAACCATTTGAAGGCAATGTGAAAAACATAATAATTGTTTCATAATTTAATTTTTAATAGTTTGCTATATGATAGTAGTCTTTGTTTTGAAAAAAAAAACATTTTGAAAAAATGTTTAAACAAATTTAGTCAGCAACCAACCTTCCGCGTCGACAAGCAAACGAGCACTGAACATAGGCAGAACCATAAAGCAACTATATAAGGAGGCCTCGTCGGCGGCAGAGTTACTCGCTGCTTTTCACAATTCTCAGTGCACGTTTGCTTGTCGACACGGAAGGTTGGTTGCGGAAGATTTTTTTGTTCAAAATTTTGCAAAATGTTTATTCTTTCAAAACACTGACTACTTTCATGAAGCAAACTATTAAAAACTAAATAATGTAACAATTATTATGTTTTTTCACATTGCTTTTAAATGATTAATCAGCACACTCCATTGTCGTTGCCCTCACACTTACAGCGAGAGCCCTTTCACTCGCACTTTTCACTCGCACTATTCCATAATTTTCTCCGACGAGACCTCCCTATATAGTTGCTTTATGGGCAGAACCATGAAGAAACTATAGTTTCTTTATTGGCAGAACCAGCGAGTAACTCTGCCACCGACGAGGCCTCCTTATAGTTTCTTCAGCACTTAAGCCATAAAGCAACTATATAAGGAGGTCTCGTCGGAAAAAATTATGGACTAGTGCGAGTGAAAGGGCTCTCGCTGTAAGTGTGAGGGCAACGACAATGGAGTGTGCTGATTAATCATTTGAAGGCAAATTGAAAAAACATAATAATTGTTTCATAGTTTAATTTTTAATAGTTTGCTACATGATAGTAGCCTGTGTTCTGAAAAAATAAACATTTAAAAAAAAATAAAAATAAAATTTTGTCCGCAACCAACCTTCCGCGTCGACAAGCAAACGTGCACTGAGAATTGGGTAACGCAGCGAGTAACTCTGCCACCGACGAGGCCTCCTTATATAGTTGCTTTATGAGCTATAGAGCCAATCTCAACGTCTCATTGTGTGACTGCGAGTGTGCTTGTGCTCTTCTTTTTTGGCGCACAGTTGCCGAGCCCGAAGCAGCAGTAGAGACACAGACCTCATTTCCTCTTTGGCGCTACATTGCGTTGCATTTACGCATCAACCACCACAAGATCCAGCACCACCCAGGCCAGCAGCCGGTGTTCTTTCCTTTTCTCAATTCTAGCTTATGCTATGTGGGTTGTTGGTGCATCGTGAGAAAGTTTACTTGAGGCATTCCCACAAGTATTGGGATTGTTCCGCGCTCCTGTTCGGGGATCGAGTCGGGTCTCGGTCAGCTGTGACACTTGTTTCGCGCATTTTGCGAGATTGGGTTTTGTGTTTTCGACTTTCGAGTTGAGCAAATTCGCCTGCCCGGCCGACAGCCCAGGGTAGTTGAGCCAAGACCGAGGGTCGTCGTTGGGCCTTTTGCATTCCATTAATCGAGATGTTAGCATACACAGAACTGCAACAAAGATGACATTTGATGGGAGACAGTTCTTCGTGAGGGATATTTTTAAGTTCATGAGCGGCCTGTTGTTTTGATTTGTAACAGACGGACGGACGGACAGACATACAAATATAATGTAACGCACAGAAGGAAACGTTTCCGACCACATAAAGTACATATGTATATTCTTGATCAGCATCAATAGCCGAGTCGATAGAGCCATGCCTGTCTGTACGTCTGTCTGTCTTGTTGAGCGCCTGGATCTCAGAGACTATAAAAGCTAGAGCCATCCAATTTTGGATCCAGATGGCTGTATGCTCACACTGTTACAAGTGTATTTCAAAAATGAGCCACGCCCCCTTCCGCCTCCGCAAAAGGGCGCAAACCTCACAAATCTACAGTTTTGAAGATAAAAGAAAACTAAACGCCATTCCGTAGAGAATGGCCATATCTATCAGATCATCAAATTGGGATCCGATCGGATCATTATTATAGCCAGAATGAAGAAATTAATTTGCAGTGGCTAAACCCACCCTGTCCCGCAGCTCTTGTTGTTCTTTTCACATTCTCTCATTCACACTCTGCTCCTGCTTCACTCGGCCCCTGCCTCTGCCGTCCCTCTGCCAAACCCTCTACCGACTTTTAACCCACCCCGTTTCGCAGCTTATATTTGTTTTTTTTTTTTGTGCGGTCGCTGCCTCTGCCTCTGCCGCGAGTCTGCAGTATGTGGGTCTAGGGAAGGGCGGCGAGCGTGTTGGTGTGAGAAGTGTTGTAGATGACAGATGACAGATGAAGAAAAAATTTAAAATTTGACAAAACACCGCTGAGGTGCAGATGCACTATTGTCCCAATGACCAGTTTTGGTGGCTGTTTACGCCAAATTAGCGCAAATTATGGCCGGGAGCAATTAGTATTTTGTATAAGTAAAATGAATTTGTAGCATTAAGATATTGAATTGTTGCATTTACGACACACTCACAGAAGTTTGTTGCTATAGAACATACATGTAATATGTGAATACGATAGAGAAAGAGGAAGAACATGCATTTAATAGGTGAATATCGAAATTGAAAAGAAGAAGAGATTAAATTGATTTGAATTCCGACTCGGTCGAACCAGCGGCACTTGTCCTTTTATTTCGAGATTTTGATTCCGAACTGGTTGCGAGGAGTTGCGGAAACAGTGGCCAAAAGCTAACTTTTAAAAGTTATAACCAAGACTCGGTTTTTAACGCTTTGTGTTAGAAAAAGAGTGACCATCAAAGTTGCGTACCAGAAATTTTCATAGATGTCGCCACTTTCGAAAAATCTGCTGTGAAACCTAGCCGTCATTATTGCACAGAATGTGCAGGGAAAAAGTACCAATTGTATTGCTGTTTTAAATATCTCATAAATTGGAAAATACGATTAACTGATCCAATTTTTATGATGCATTTTATTTAGTAGGCTTTTTACTACGTGTTCTGTAATGTGACCGATATCTAGTGGTAGGCGATGTCTTCTACATCTAGATGTAGTCCTAAGTGCCGGGTATAAAAGTTGTGACGACTAAGAAGCGTCTCACACGTCCCTTCTTGTTTTTTTTTTTTTTGTCTGGACGTTGATATGCAATGACTGCACCATCAAGTGGCCCATGCGACACCAAGCCAAAGCCTGTTACGCGCGGAACCCAGCAGAACGCAGCCCTCCTCCCGCCCAACCGACCGAGGGGCGCTGCCGCATGACGCTCGGCGCGAAGCGGTCGCGAGCATGCAGGAAAGATTAAATGTTAGGCTAATATTCGAGGAAAATTAGAGCTAAACACAACTAGACTAGAGCTACTAAAGCTAAGCAAGCAAAAATTACCAAAATCAAAAACAAGACAAAACTAAAATGAAACTAACTACGGGAGAGGTAGGGTAGTATAAGAGATTTAAGAAGAGGAAGTGAGTTAGTTGAGGATATAATGTGGTAGAGGGAATTATAATCAGAACCCTAAAGGGTTCGTGCAAGGCATAATTCGATCTGCTAGTGGAAGGAACAAAGGAATATAGTTTCTAGTGGGTCAAGTAAGGGCTGTCTGCATCCCCCTTGATCAAGTTGTGCATAAAAATTACACCAAGCATCTTTCTACGACTAACTAAGGATGGAAGATTTATTAAAAGAAGTCGACTACGGTAGGATGGCAGTCTTACAGTTGCATCCCAGTTGAGGCCCCGTAGGTCGAATAATAAAAATTTGGTTTGTACTGATTCAATACGGTCCTGATGTATGTTGTACTGAGGGCACCATACACATGAACCGTATTCTAAAATCGGACGAAGCGAGATATAGAGATTCTTCGTTATATAGGGGTCATCACCTCTTTATAAACCCAAGCACACCCATGGCTTTATTTACCATGGTAGAAATGTGTTCAAAAAACTTTAACTTGGGGTCTAGTTTAACACCTAGAGCATCAACCAATGTAATTCTCTCAAGAGAACTACCGCCGAGGGTGTAAGGAGCCAGGAAGGGGCTGGAGCGATATAAAGTCATTACATTGCACTTCGAGGCATTAAGTTGTAACATATTTGCACAGCACCATGACTGAAAGCTATTGAGATCAGATTGCAAGCGAGAGTGAAATGAAATGTCCTTATACTGGACACAGAGTTTAACATCATCCGCATACATAAGTACTCGAGAATTTGTTAATACCGAAGACAGGTCATTAATAAAGAGTGTGAAAAGTAAGGGGCCTAAATGGCTACCCTGTGGTACTCNAGCATTTTTCTACGACTAACTAAGGATGGAAGATTTATTAAAAGAAGTCTACTACGGTAGGATGGCAGTCTCACAGTTGCATCCCAGTTGAGGCCCCGTAGGGCAAATAATAAAAAGTTTTTCTGTACTGATTCAATACGGTCCTGATGTATGTTGTACTGAGGGCACCATACACATGAGCCGTATTCTAAAATCGGACGAACAAGCGAGATATAGAGAGTCTTCGTTATATAGGGGTCCTCAAATTCCTTTGACCACCTCTTTATAAACCCAAGCACACCCATGGCTTTATTTACCATGGTAGAAATGTGTTCAGAAAACTTTAACTTGGGGTCTAGTTTAACACCTAGATCATCAACCAATGTAATTCTCTCAAGAGAACTACCGCAGAGGGTGTAAGGAGCCAGGAAGGGGCTGGAGCGATAAAAAGTCATTACATTGCACTTCGAGGCATTAAGTTGTAACATATTTGCACAGCACCATGACTGAAAGCTATTGAGATCAGATTGCAAGCGAGAGTGAAATGAAATGTCCTTATACTGGACACAGAGTTTAACATCATCCGCATACATAAGTACTCGAGAATTTGTTAATACCGAAGACAGGTCATTAATAAAGAGTGTGAAAAGTAAGGGGCCTAAATGGCTACCCTGTGGTACTCCAGAAGTAACCATAACAGGTAAAGATAAGGAGTTTTTGAAAAGGACCCTTTGAGACCTAGAACACAGGTAGCTAGAAATCCATCTCAACAGATTGGGCGGAAACCCTAGAAGGTCGAGCTTTTGTGCAAGAAGAGAATGGTTTATAGAATCGAATGCCTTACTGAAGTCAGTGTAAATAACATCCGTCTGTAAGTTACCTTGGAATCCTTTAATTACAAAGGAGGTGAACTCTAAAAGATTAGTGGTTGTTGATCGTCGCCGTATAAATCCGTGCTGAGCTGGAGATATAAGTGATTTGCAGAGATGCTGCAAGTGCGCAGTTAAAAGTTTCTCGAACATTTTAGGAATAGCGGATAGCTTGGATATACCTCTATAGTTTTTTAGCGACAGACTTGCTACCTTTCTTATGGAGAGGAATTATAAAGGATTCCTTCCAGATGGGGGGAAAGCTAGAAGAATGGATGGATAGAGTGAATAGTTTAAGCAAAGGTCCGCACAGAGACTCGGCACAGTACCTGAGTACACAGCCGGGAACTCCGTCAGGGCCCGGTGAAAATGCCTGCTTAACTAATTGTAGTTCATGAAGTAAGGAGCCTTCATTAAACAAAGGGCAGAAAATGCCATTCGACCTTGGTAAACTATATGGATACATATGACCTGGGTAGCTTTCCTGGGAATAGGTGGTTTGAAAAAATTGTACAAAAAGATCGGCGATTGCCTGATCATTGTTTGCCGACATATTCAAAAATGATAGCGAGGATGGATGTGCGGACGTTCTACGCTTACTGTTTACAAAGCTGTAAAACTGTTTAGGGTCCTGTGAAAAACGCATCCTGCATCGAAGGAGGTAGTTCCTATAGCATTGAGCATTAAAAACAGTGAAATTTGACCGAGCTATTAAGTAATTAGAAAGAGAAGAGGGAGAACAAACTTCTTGAGATATTTTAAATAGTCTTGATTTTAGGTTCTTTAGACTGGATAACTCTTTGGTGAACCAATGAGGTTTCGCAGATCTAGTCGGACATGAAAGTGGGACCACGTGTCAAAAATTGTGTCAAGTACATTGTAAAAAATGTTTGTGCCTTCAATGACGTCAGTGCACAAGTACAGAGCGGACCAATCAAAATTTCTTTAATTCAATAACTCGAAGCATTTGAGCCGAAATGCTTTCGTCGCCTGCGCAAGTCTATCGGATGGGCGTGCTAGGCTATGTCATCCAGGTTATAGATAGCTGTGAAGCTTTCAACTACTATCGTCAGAAATCCATACCACTCGCCCTCACGAGCACAATTGTTGCGATGCCAGGCCTGTTTCGTGTCTAGTTCGTTAGGACCCAAGGAGTTTTTTACATGGTTGACTTGAGACAGGGACAGGTCTAATAAGCCATCAATAAACTCATGTCGTGACATGGGCACAAGGTTGTTTGACTCGTTAACCGAAGACCAGACAGTACCTGGCAGGTTGAAATCCCCAAGAACTATTAAATGGTCAGTAGGTCCAATATCTATCGACACTTCGAAAGTTGATGATAGCAGTCTTTAGGTATGGTGAGCGGGAGTGCTCGTGTTAACAACGCTACGGTCCGGACAAAGCACAGATCAAGCAATCGACCCAAGGAGTTTTTTACATGGTTGACTTGAGACAGGGACAGGTCTAATAAGCCATCAATAAACTCATGTCGTGACATGGGCACAAGGTTGTTTGACTCGTTAACCGAAGACCAGACAGTAACTGGCAGGTTGAAATCCCCAAGAACTATTAAATGGTCTTTATCAGATAACGAGGAAGAAACAGTTTTTAAGGCAGACAAATGCTGCTCGTATATTAGTACATCCGAATTCGGTGGAATATACGAGCAAGTGACATAAATAGACTGGCCGGGAAGAATCAGTCTAACACAGAGGAATTCCAGGTCTTGTGAGACCTGAACTATGAAAAGTTCCGACGTAAAGTAAGAGTTTACTGCAATCAGAGCCCCTCCTCCACGTCGAGACGAACGATCATTCCTATAAATTGTGTACCGATCTACCAAAACTTCGGAACTAAGAATGTCCGGCTTTAACCAGGTTTCGGTAAACACAATAACATGGGATGAAAATGTGAAACTATCCAAAAAAAGAGTGGTCAGCTTACTACGTAAGCCGCGAGCATTTTGATAGGCTACAAAGAGGGATGATAGTTTTTTGACTGCAAGGAATTGCAGTGGGAAGAGGTGGATGGAGCAGAGGAGGAAGGACCACTGGCCTCACTATTAGGAGGAGTTATGGGGGGCCTATTTTTCATATTAGCCTTAAACTCTTTCACAACCAGGTGCTCTGGCCAAAATTTGGAAGAGCAAATGGTCTCGAAATGAGTTGAAGACACGCTAATCTTGAAAGAGGATATCTCCCTGGTATAAGAGAAATTAAACTTCTCCACCTTTAAGCCAACGGCTTTTATTTTGCTTTGTATGCAAGCAGTTACATCATTAGATGTGAGGTCAGGGGCAAGCCGAGAGACAAAAACTTGCCGCTTTGGTGGGACTCCCACCAGAGGTTTTGGCACCACAGATCTGGTACCTGTGACGGCAATATCCGGTGGTCCGGGACTTTTCGCAATCATTTCTAGACGGTTCGATTGGGCAGAAGTCTGGTGGACAAATTTGGTGGCTTTAGCTTTTATAGTCTCTGAGAACTAGCCGACAAACGGACACACAGACAGACTCGGCTATTGATGCTGCTCAAGAATATATGTACATATGTATATGTATACTTTATGGGGTCGGAAACGTTTCCCTCTGTGCGTATGTAAAGCACTTCCACACAAATCCACTTTTGTGAACAAATACAATATACCCTATTTACTCTTCGAGTACCGGGTATAAAAATGTTCTTCTCCTTAAACACATTTAGCATAAAATAAAACCATCAAAATTATTTAAACGGTTTATTGAAAGTAAATTAATTTTTGTTCGATATACTTGTACATTGATAGATTTTAGGTTTTTACGAAGATACATTAAACTCGTTAAATACACATATAGCAACACACACATATACATATAGACTAATTAATGAAAATTAACGTGTTAGCTAGTCGCTAGTTTAGTTTGATTTTTGGTTTGTTTGGTTGTTAAATATTCGCTTAGAACGCTTGTGTAATACAATAAGATACAAATTTAAATATAATAATCAAATTCTTTGTGCTAGAAGGTAAGTTGAACGGGCTAAGTTGTTGCGTTGTTGTTTAATAAGAGGTACAAGTGTGTCTAACATTCGTAAGGTTGTTTTTTTGTTTCGCTTGGATACGCTTATCAACACTACTTCGATTTAAAACTCGGATTTTTCTGTTTTGTCTTAAAAACTAATTTTCATTAAAAGCGGACTGCTGGAGTCGTTTAGCAGAGGGTATAAAAGGATAAAGGGGTTTGTTTTCTTCAGTTCGTTTTGGTGTTTCACTTCCTAATAAATGTTGGTGAATTAAATAAGTTAAGTTATTTTATATGAATGATGAACTTAGGTGGGAAAAAGAATAACAATAATTAAAATTAAAATTAAAACGAGAAGGGACGTGTAAGACTTTTATACCCGTCACTCAGTACTACATCTGTACCTTAGCGGTTATTTGCAGAAAGGGGAACTTTTATAACTTTAAAAGTAAAAATTGAGAATTATATTAAACTTTTTTATATAAAAGTTACGAATAACACTTATTTTTAATTTTTTCAATAAAAATCAGAATTAAGAGTTTTTTTAAATTTATAATTTTAAAATCAAAAATAAGAATTAATTATGATTTTTATAATAAAAATCAATAATAAGAGTAATTGTTGATTTTTATTATAAATTTGAAAATAAGAGTTATTCCGTAACTTTTATTTAAAAAGTTGAAAATATAAGTTAAATTGATTATCCTTTGAACAGAGTGGTTTGTTATGATGACTGTATGTATATTCCTGATCTTTATATAAATAGTCCTTCAAGGACGAATTTTAAGGATCTCACTATTATTCTTTATATTTAGTGTTGAGCTTTCATAATAAGTTGCAGTACCATTCGGTGCATTACTTTGCAAAAAAAAAACCCATAAAACCATATCCCGAAAATCCCCACCCACTATAAAAGAAAGAATTGGGAAGTACGGCCCATTACGAAAACTTCACTTTATACCACGCGTTACGAAAGTACACTGCACAAGCAATGCGTTTAGTAAGTTAGTAAGCCTTAACTTAAGACTCTCCAACGATTAAGAGATAACACTATTATTAATATAACTGAGACTGGATAGCGCGACCGATGGATAGAGCGCGAGATAAGAGCTTACATATATTACTTCATAAAGAACTGGAATAAACGGTCGCTGCAATGCACTATGGGACTTTTACCATTTCTTTTGGCAAAAACTCTATTTAAAAATTATATTTCTTTAAAATCGAGGAACGCCTTTTCTTGCAATTGCATTGCATAATATTGCATTGATTAACAAACTTCCTTAATTTGTTGTACGCCAAAATTAAAAAAAAAAAACAAATTCCGATTTTACACTGAAGAGAAGGCGTTGCAGAGTGTGGAATGAGAGAATGTGAAAAAAAAGCTGCTAGACGGGGTGGGCTTAGCCACTTCAAATTTATGTCTTCATTCTGGCTATAATAATGATTCAATCTTATCCGAATAATCTGATAGATATGATCATTACCTACTTAACGGCGTTTTTAGTTTTCTTTTATCTTCAACATTGAGAATACAGCAGACTTTCGACCTTTGCGGAGGCTGGGCGAAATTTTTTAAATACACTTGTAACAGTGTGGCTATACAGCCATCTGGATTCAAAATCAAGAAGGCAAAAAATCGAAATCTATGATGCTCATATAAGCAGCAAAGAAAAATACTTGAATATATGTATATAGTTGATATATCAGCTCTATATTGGAACCATTTCCATAAAATTGAAATCTATGATGCTCATATAACTTTGATCAACTTAAGGAAGTGTTTAACACAATGCAAAAAGTTTCGTTTGGTTTCCGTTCCGAAGTAGCAACATAATTAAATATAAAAGGGGATGTACAACTTCAAAGATACATACATATGTATGCATGTTCAAAAGTTTAAAAACTACAAATAAGTGTAAGCAAGTTAAAATTATACCCCAAAGAAATTTTCAAAAAATTACAAACGGACTCGGTAGTATATGGTATACGCTACCTTATCGTTAGCAGGCCAGGATTTAACATGATTGAATAACTTGAACAGTTTGATTGAACATGATAATACATGATTGAACAACTCAAACAACTTGATTGGACATGAGTGAGCATGATTGAACATGTTTTAACTGTTAAAACGGGGTACGGGGTTGCACAGGGTATTTCGCAGGGAACCCAAAATATCGCACGGGACAATGTCGAGGGACAACTCCTTGCTTTTTATACCAGGGACTCAAAGAGTAAATAGGGTATATTGTATTTGTGTCTGTCTGTCCGTCCCTCTTGTTTGACGCCTCGTTCTCATAGACCATATGGAGTAAAAATTAATTCCTTGTCCTAAAAGAACAGATGTGTTTTCTTGTCTTGGGCACTGTAGTACCAAATCTAATGCCTAATGGCCTAATGTCCTGGTGACCCGAGACCCATCTACATATGCAAATCTAATGAAAAATTGCTGGGCCATCTCATGAAGAAATCTGCGACAGTTTGCTAGAGTATACCATGGGTAAAATAGCCGAGTCAATAGAGCAAAGTTTGTCTGTCCGTCCGTCTTGTTGAGCGCCTGGATCTCATAGACTATAAAACGAGCTAAAGGAGCGCGTTGGCGTAAGAAGTGTTGTAGATGTAGATGACAGATGAAGAAAAAAAAGACAAATTATATAAGAACCGCTAAGGTACAGAATTAGTACTGAGTACCGGGTATAAAAGTTGTGACGCGTCAGAAGCGTCTCACACGTCTCTTCTCGTTTTATTTTCGTTTGATTGAATAGTTTTTGTTTTGTTTTTTTTTTATACCCGGTACTCGAAGAGTAAATAGGGTATATTGTATTTGTGGGGAATAACGGTTGTATGTAACGCACAGAAGGAAACGTTTCCGACCCCATAAAGTATATATATTCTTGATCAGCATCAATAACCGAGTCGATTGAGCCATGTCTGTCCGTCCGTCTTGTTGAGCGCCTGGATCTCAAAACCATAAGAGCTAGAGCCACCAAATTTTGCATCCAGACTTCTGTATGCTCACACTGTAACAAGTGTATTTCAAAAATGAGCCACGCCCCCTTCCGCCCCTGCAGAAGGGCGAAAACCTCATAAATCTACAATTTTGGAGACAAAAGAAAACTAAAAACGCCATTCCGCAGGTAATGGCCATATCTATCAGATCACCAAATTGGGATCCGATTGGATCATTATTATATCCCACACAATGGAGAAATTAATTTGCTGTGGCTAAACCCACCCTGTCCCGCAGCTTTTGTTGTTCTTTTCACATTCTCTCATTCACACTCTGCTTCTGCTTGACTCGGCCCCTGCCTTTGCCTCTGCCGACTTTTAACCCACCCCGTCCCGAAGCTTATATATGTTTTGTTGTGTGCGGGCGCTTCTTCTGCCTCTGCCGCGAGTCTTCAGTGTGTGGGTCTAGTGAAGGGCGGCGAGCTAAAGGAGCGTGTTGATGTGATAAGTGTTGTAGATGCAGATGACAGTTGAAGAAAAAATTTAAAATTTGACAACCGCTAAGGTGCCGGGCCGTTGTCGTCTTCTCAGGAACTGGTGATCTCTTTGCTTACGTGCTCTACAAAATATATTTAAAACGTAACAATCGATCTGCGGTAAAAAATATTTCCGCTTCGTCCATCTATTATGTGGTTGCAGTTGCAGTTGAAGACCTTTCCTTTCCCGTATCCATTCTACAAGTCCACATACATACATACATATATACACAACATTTTTACACTTATCTTTTAACGCTCTCTCACATCTGCCGCTCGCTGTACATATCTTCTCTCTAGGCAATATACATGTATCAATATATAAACATTCTATAGCTTTTTTTTGTACGACTTTCTGTGGGAGTGGTGTGGTTTGGTGTTGTCCTTTCACTAAAAGTACTTCTTAAATAGATTTAGGAAACGCATTACTATTGCGACAAGTGTGGTGCGTCTAGTGCGAGGGTCTGTAGTTGGTATTCATGCAGCTGAAAATAAGACAAAAGATTTTGCATAAACACATTGACGGTAGGACCATGATTTTTGGATGGTTGACAAATCGATTAGTAAGGAGAAGCTGACATTTGTTACTTATTTCTTAGCTTGATTTTTCATGTATAAAAGTTCAAATTGTAATAAAAATATACTCGTATATAAAATCTTGATATATCTGATTGCATGTCTAGTCATGTTTAAGGCTACTGAAAAGTGAAATATTGAGTTTTTTTGCAAGTAGAGAGTGTTCTTAGTTATTCTATTGTGTTATATGTAAATCATCTGGGCATGCAAATCATAGATATATTTAGATGTAGATGTGTGTATTTTTATTGCGGTTTGTTACAATGTAACATTTGATGTCTTTAATTGTTTTCCTCTTCCCTTTTAGCGCTGGTTAAGTTCGTTTTGTTTCGAATTTGAAAAAACGAAATGTATGGAAACAAACTACACTACTTTTAAGTCACACCCAAATATTATCGAACATCAATTTGCTAGTAGACGGCATATGTAAGTTCTCGTATGTTGTGCATTATCTTTTTGACAACAACTTTCCGTGTTTATCATTTTTCGATTTTCATTTCAATCAAACTTTTTAAAGTGTTTCGATTTGGCAAAGCATAGACAATTATAAAATACATTTAATTTGGAATATTTTTTAAATATATATCGTGTACCGAACAGCGTAGCTTTTCTATTGTGTTTTAGCAATTTTATATATTTCGGAGCTAGTTTTGCAATTGTTGCCATTAGTGTTATTTAGTACTTGTTTTTTTTTTTTAATTTCTTTTTTATAGTTTTAATGTGGGGGACTGTCATTAATTCGATGTTTGACGCGTGATTTGCTGTGAGAGGCGCGTCGCAGGCTGCTAGCGCTGCCCGCACAATTGTCGTACATATCTAATGATTCCGATGAGAATGCTATATAAATATATAATCGTGGTGATACAGAGAAAAGGTTAAATTTGAGTAAAGAGTATTGTTTAATACAGTTATTCATGTGTTCATTAGATTGGGAATGCTAGTAGAAGAAAACAAACGCTATATACACCGTTCAAGCTCTATCTACTCACCCTTATCCGTAGGTGAGCCCATGGTCAGGCTGCTCAGGCTGGAGCTAAGGTTGTAAGGACGTGGAGAGGGTGGCACTGGTGCAGTTTCATCGCCGGGCAAGCAAGTCTCAACCATGGCCTCCAAGCAGTTGACAAATAGCTCTGATGATTCACCCATCATGTTGTACTGGAAATAAATTGATTATTGTTTATTGCTATAAGATTTCTAGTCATAGACCTACCTTGGTAAATGGACCAGCAAAACGCCAAAGTCCACCAAAACCGCAGCTCTGTAGAAAGTGCAACTGCTGCTGTGAGGGATCCTCGCTGGCCAGCATATTTTGGATAATATTCTGCACCGAGTTGAGCACAACCTGATCGTGCGACACTGACAATATATTGTTGATCTTTTGGTCCAGCAACGAGTGGCTAAAAAAAAAGAATATAAAGGTATATAAAGCTGCATGAAAATACTTTTGATAAGTGCACTTACATGACTGGAAATACTTTAGGAAAGACAACAGATCCTTCGGCTAAATACTGATACAATACGCGTGTTTCAACCTCCTCCGAGGAGTACTTAACCAATGTAGCCAGCACCGTTAGCACCAGGGCTTGTATGGATAAATCGGGTAGGACTTCGGGATCTAGTAAAACATTCGACTCGTTGGATACCGAAGACCGTGAGCCGCGTTCCTGTTTTGAAATATGGTTTACACGACAATATTTTTTATTCATTTGCTAAAGAGCAATCACAACCTAATACATACATACACACACACACACATAGATTAAAAAGTACGTGAAGATGTTGGCTACCATAGGTAAAAAAAATGGTGTACGAAAATGTGCAATGATTAATTTGAATGGAAGAGTACATGCAATACCATGCAAATATAAAAAAACTAAGGAATAACTAATACTAAAAGCATGGGGACATATTTTCTTTTGAGTGGGTTTAAGTAGAGAGAGAGCGAAAGAGGGGAACTTAGAGTGGTAAGAGTTGTAACATAGATGTTAGTTTTTGTTTTTTAGCTAAGAGATTTAAGATAATGTTTGTAGAGGCAATACCTGACGTTCTTCGATGCCGGCTACATTGCTCGGATCTTTGGTTGTTGGGACCGAGAATGAGCGTTGAGTTTTGAATAAAACTCGCGCATTCTACCAATGTATTTTGATTTAATGTTGTTTGTTTGTTGTGTTGTGTCAAACCGAAACGAAATGACGTTTCATGCGTAGAGTAGATTATTAGGCAGTAGTATCAGAGAAGTGTTGGATGTGTATAGTTTGATTGATTTTTTCATATATTTTGATGAGAGTTACAAGCACCAATTAGATGTGGTAAGAATCGACAGGCAGGCATGTTAACGGTATACATATATACGAGTATATATTTGGTGATTTATGTGTATGTAACGAAACGTTTTTTTTTTTACAAATAATAAAAGAGAAATAAGAAAAACATCATTGAACGTTTATTAGTTATGCAGGAGGCTCGATCTGATAGTTATAGTCAGATATGGTAGGTGGGTATATATAGAGACAGGCTCAAATAGATGGCCAAAAGTTACTATAGCAGATTGTTATAATAACTTTTTTACAGCGAACTGCGAACAAATGAGATAGGGGAAGTGCGAGGTGTACATGTGCGAGCCTTTACCTGTAGCGTGGGAACCTTGTGCTGGCGTGCAAACTGCAACGCAGACTGATCGAGTATGTCCCAGCTCTTTTGTCGGCGGGATAAGGGCTGGCCAATCTGTCAAAGACGGTGAAAAATATATTTATTTTTTGTGTCATTTGATCTCTTGTATGTGTCTTACAGCCTGAACTCCTCCATTAGACGTTTCTGCATTCTCTACGCTCAGATCGGCGGGCCAGCGTGGCAGTGCATGCTTCACATGACAACGTGAGCGCACCTCCTCGGACACTGCCACCAGCGCCGTGAGATATGCCACACTGTCAGGGGTTACCTCGAACTTGTCGCGACGCAGCGGCTTGGCTATGATGCCCAGCAGCATGGTTAGCACACGTGATGTGCGCGATACAGTAGTCGGTGTAGGATGACGGAAGCCCTAAAGGAAGGAAGCATAAATTAAAAGAGAAGGGACGTGTGAGACTACTACAATTTTGAAGATACAAGAAAACTAAAAACGCCATTCCGTAGGAAATGGCCATATCTATCAGATCACCAAATTCTCTCATTCACACTCTACTTCTGCTTCACTCGGCCCCTGCCTCTGCCCTCCCCCTGCCGATGCCTCTACCGACTTTTAACCCACCCCGTCCCGAAGCTTTTATTTGTTTTTTTTTTGTGTGCGGACGGTGCCTCTGCCTCTGCCTCGAGTCTGCAGTGTGTGGGTCTAGGGAAGGGTGAGCTAATGGAGCGTGTTGGTGTGAGAAGTGTTGTAGATGTAGATGACAGTTGAAGAAAAAATTTAAAAATTGACAAAACACCGCTAAGGTGCAGATGTAGTACTGAGTGCCGGTATAAAAGTTGTGACGCGTAAAAAGCGTCTCACACGTCCCTTCTCGTTTTTTTTTTGTGTGCGGGCGCTGCCTCTGCCGTGAGCCTGCAGTCTGTGGGTCTAGGGAAGGTCGGCGAGCTAAAGGAGCGTGTTGGTGTGAGAAGTTTTGTAGATGCAGATGACAGTTGAAGAAAAAATTTAAAATTTGACAAATAACCGCTAAGGTGCAGATGTAGTCCTGAGTGCCGGGTATAAAAGTTGTGACGTGTAAAAAGCGTCTCACACGTCCCTTCTCGTTTTTATAGTCTTATTAATCCAGGCGCTCAACAAGACGGACAGATGTACAGACGTACAGACGGACGGACAGACAGTCATGGCTATATCGACTCGGCTATTGATGCTGATTAAAAAAATATATATATATATTTACTTTATGGAGTCGGAAACGTTTCCTTCTATGCGTTACATCACTAAGCAAACAACTATGTTTATTCACACAGTGTACAATGAATACTCTAATGGAAAATATTTGCAACAAGTCAATTGCGGTTATTCATTATTTATATACATATTTACATGTTTATAACCGTTTATCCCTTTCGTCCTAACTGTATTTAAGAAATATATGAGCATAGAGAGGATACACAAAGTCAATTTATTTATTTTTTGGGGCAAGCTGAAAGACTCAAGTTTGAAGGAAGGGTATGTGAGCTCATAAGCAACACAAAAGTGCCAAACGTCTCAAGCGCTAAAAATGAAAACGCATATGAAATCGAGAATAGATACACGCATTGCCATCATGTGAAACCGCACACATGAAATTACGAAGCAGACTTGAAAAGAAAAACAAAACTTTGTTTTTGCGAGAGTCGCTTTGCGTTCAAAGCTAAAGAGAGCCAACGCCAAACTCTCTCAGCCGAAGGCTATCTCACCAAGAGCCGAAGGCACTGGGAGCCAATCCACTAAACTGGTTAGGCAGCCATTTTTTACCACGTTTGCACACTCTATGATTTGTTTGCTTAGTGGTTACATACATTCACTTTTCCATACAAATACAATATACAATAACAATAACAATAATATACCCAATTTACTCTCCTAGTACCGGGTATAAAAAACTTACCAAACTGTTGCACAAAACTCACCTTAATCAAATGCCCCACCAAAGCAAAGTGAAAGTTACTACGGAATGACAGACCGACGGCATGGTCCAGCTGCTTGAAATGCCACTCGAGCTTCTCGCGTGTCTTCATCATGACCTCGGCTATGGTTTCCTTCTTGTCAAAACATCCTTGGGACTTGAGCGTGTGTAGATTCTGCTCGAGCAGTGCTAGGCCAGCACCATAGAGCGTAATCTCGTCCAGTTGCAGCACTGAGATGGCCACCCAGAAGAGGGCACGGTGAATGGGCGATTCGGGTCGAAGCAGTGGTTGAATGCGCGTCAGGCACATGACCAGTGCTTCGATTAGTATAAGATCATTAAATGATTCCAACGCTTTGACCAGAATGCGCAGCAGTTGCTTCACCTCGTGATCCGTCACACTCTTGCTGATGCAGCCATAGACAATGAGGGCGCGCGGCTGCAGCGCCGGATTGTAGCAGAAGGCAAAGCTGCGAGCCAACGAGGTCCAAGTTTGCAGCCATTCGCAGTCGGAGACATCGCGCATGCAGGCCTCCATTATCTCCAGTAGGGCATCAGTAATAACCTCCAGTGAGGGCAGCGAAAGGCGCTCCCGATCCGCAGGCAATGGTTGTGTGACGCGCTCATTGCCCAGCCACTTGTCCGTGGGATGGCGGCAGCTGGACCGGAACGCGGTGACTGCCGCCGACTTGACCTTGCTGATGCCAAAGAGTAGGTAGAATTTTGGCAGCGAGAATTCATCCAGTGAGAGTCTCAGCACACGTTGCGCCTCCTCCGAAAAGGAGGGGTTCGTGCAGGTGCACAGCGAGTGAATGATATTGATGACCAGACCATGCGTGGAAGCTCGCATCGACAGCGAACCAGAGCAGACCAAAAACGTGATGGTGTGGAATAAGTACGGTACCGAAGTAGCCACATCCAAGCAGTTGTTGAACGACAACATCAACAGATAGCGTCCAAGTATGGCAATATCATCCCACATCATGTGCTGCTCCAGATATTGTGTGGGATTCGTGCACGATTTGTCCATCACACGACACATGCGCGTGATTACCTTCTTGGACACCAACTGCACGTTGGCCGAAGCCAAAGCCACAGCAGTATCGGCCATAATCTCCACCTGCGGCGAGCCCAGGCCGTACGTAATCGATTTGTGCAGAAAATTATCCAGCACCATGTCAATGAGCTCCGGTATTTGACCAATGGAACCCCAGATTTTGGCCTGCACCGATGGGTACATCTCCTTTTGGTCTATGGTGAGATTGATCAGCTTGTCCAGGATCTGCGAAACTTTTAGCTTCTTGGCATCGTCATTGGACTTGCAGAACTTGACGAGATTCTTCAGCCAGGGCGTCATGTACTCCAAACACAAATGCTTCAGCTCGATGGTGCTGCGCTGGAAGCCCTGAATGGATTCCTCCAGAAACTCCAGTGTCAAATGCGGCTCATTGGTGGCCAGCTTCTCGCTGACCGACTTTATGAAGATTGTGTTGTTTGAGGGTATGCACAACCCCTGCGTCTCCAGCAGTTGTCCCTCAATCTTCAGGTCAAAGGTGGCTGTCAAAGCGCACAGCAGGTTGTAGGCAGCTGTTCGCAGATTGGGATCACAAGAGCCGAGGTTCAGCAGGGCCATATTAAGAAGCGTGCCTGGCACATCCTTCGGCCTGATCTTTTGGTGTACCGTCACCGAATCTGGCTGACTTAGCTCCCACCGATTGCGTATGTGTATAATGGCCTGCACAATGTTGTCGCAGTCATTGTGGATGAAACTTAGCTGCCCACTTTCGTTTGTTATCGACAGCGTAAACTGATTGTCGTCCACCAGGCAAACCTCCTCAATCTCCGAGGCATAGTAGACATCATTCAGCAGCACCGAATGGGCCAGCACTTTGGTCTTTTCCGCCGACGTAATCTGCAGTGCGGTGGGACCAACTTTAATAGCAACCTTTGTGTCCTTGTGGCTCAGCTTCAAAGCATTGCTAAACACCTTGAGATCCTCATCCAGCGAGAGTGTGGCACCTGGCAGCTTCTGCTGCTCCGCATCAATATAGTCCGTCAGCTTGTTCGGTGACTCCAGGAACATCAACTTGCGATTGCCCTTCAATGGAGCCAATATGCGATCGTGGAACTTTGTATACTCTCGCACCCACGAATTGCAGTTGTAAATGTACACCGCATGGACATTCTCATAGGCGACAGTAGGCAAAACATAGAACCACTTCTGCAGGAACTCTGTGCGAAAGCGATTATCCGAGCAGGTGTGCGTGAAGTCAATGACCACCTCGAAGGGTGAGTGGCAAAACGGCTTCAATGTGAGTATGACATGGTAGATCAATAGATCCCCATTTGTCTCGCCAATTCTGAAATAAGAGAATAAAATCTTAGTTAGCTAACAGTGGACTTGAAGGGTCACGTACTTGTATCTCCTGGCTATATAGTAAAAAACGGGATAACCCGATTTGCTGGTGCCCGCCTGATAGAATATATTCATCGACTTGAGCGTCTTGAACTCCTCCTTCTCGTGCATCTGATGCTTGACCATTATCTCCTCAAAGTTAGTGGAAGACATATCAATGGAGCTCCAGCGTGCATACGAACTGAACATCATGTGCGAATCCACGGGCTTGTGCTCCGGCGGGCCTAGATAGGCTAAGAGTGTGGCCATTTTATCAAATGGTCGCCTGCCCACCGCCTTGTGATCGCGACTGCTTGACAGATAGTCCCCAATCTTCTCCTGATGCGTCCACAGTAGTCGATGCAGCGCCAAAACATTCGCATCCGAAATGAAGCTCATGCTATGCGATGTCTGATCTACGGTCTCGCAATCCGAGGCAATCTGTATGAAGAATCGACGACCAGCCTCGAAGTGATCGCGCAGAAAATCGTTGAAGCACAACATGTGCTGTTCTTTGGAGAACTCCACATGATTGGCAATATTCTGTAGTATCTTTGACATCAACATGAGACCCCGTTTGGCCGAGCTGTGCACCTGCTTATCCACGATGCCAAGTTCCTGGGGAGAAACTAAGGGAAGAACGAGCAGGGATTAGTGTTCAGATTGTGTCTTATGTCTCTGTGGATGTGTCACCTATAGCTGGATTTATGAACCTTAAAAAGATGACTGTGCCCACGGCCCCAATGTTGTTTTGGAGCAGATTCGGAAAGCGCTTGCTCAGCACCTGGTACAAACAATGGCACATGGAGCGCAGCTGTGGCGGAAAGCGATCCGAAGAGTTGGTTATGGCATCAAAAACTTTTTGGGTCAGTGCAATCAAATTATTGCGATGCTGTTCGATATCCTCGCCAGCTTCCAGCCGTGCGGGATCCACCTCAAAACACGTCACCTCCTGTTCATCCAGCAGTGGGCGTATGAGCGGCTCCAGCAGCATTTGCAAGTAGCTGGCACCATAGATCTTGAAGCAAAATGCCATAATCTTGCTGCCAAGCGAGTTGCCTCGAAATAACGTCTGCATGCAGTCGGAGACCTCCACTTCGCGATAGAACATGTTCCACAGCAGCGGCGACAGCAAGTGCTTTGCATCGAACAGGGTGACGAGAACGCGCGCCAGTTCATCCATTTGGGAGGTCGTTACCACATTGGCCAGTGCCATGGCAATGGGAAGCTCACCCTTGTCGCTGATCATCGTCACCAGCTGAACCAACTGCTCGAAGCGATCGGCCAGCACCGTCTCCGCCAGCGTGTCAAACTCTGTGCCCTGTTGCAGGATTTGTGTGAGGACTTCCATGAAAGCTGCACGCGTCTGCAGATCGGGATTATAACCCAAATCAATCGAGTGCATCAGACCAGAGTCGATGTTGGCACCCAACAGATTGGACATGGCTTGGATGGTGGCATTTCTCAGTGCCGTCAGCTTGCCGGCAGCCATGCGTGGCCTTGGCGGCAGCAACGGTGTGTTGTTCAGCTCCTTCTCGGCCTCCGAGCTGTCGATGCAATCATTCAGTAGGTTCATGAACAGCGTAAAATATTTTAAAAAGAGCGCACTCTTTGCATCCATTAGATCGCCACGATCCGATTCCTCTGGCTGCAGCGGAAGACCTCGTAGTAGCGCAGCCACTGCCTCCATGCACGCCTGATCCAAGTCTCGAAAGATCAGCGATGTGTTTGTCAATATGGCAGCATCCGCGGAGCTGGGCGGTGCAATCTGATGGGAGGTGCCCATTACCCAGTCGGTGAGGTATTCCACCAGCTTGTTGCGAAACTTCATTTCTTGACGGAAGGCCAGATCGTCGCGTCGCTTCATCATTACCTCCACCAGCTGGCAGAGTTTGGTTTTCACTCTTATGGCATAGACGGTCATGTCCAGATGGCGTACATAACGCACAATCCCCAGCATCATGCCCTCAATGCTCGTCACGCCCAAGTGCTCCGAGGGCGACGGCTGCTCGTTGTTGGGATCCTTGCTGGCCTTGGGGTCCAGTATTGATTTCATGATGTAGATTGTGTGCTCAATAAATTGCGTATTAATGTCCGTTACATTGACATTCACTTGGCCCTGCTGGTCAAAGAACTTCTCCACAATGGCCCGAATCTGATCGAAGAGTATGGGATACAGCTGGGTGGACATTTCCTCGCCCACCAGCTCTTTGACATTCTTCTGTATGTTGAGGCCAATCTTCTCGTTGCTGCACACGAGCAAACGCAACAGTTGGCCAATGAATTGCGTCACGGGGCAATAGCTGACATCCTGTGGCGGTGCTGGTGGCAGTGTCGACAGTGATACGGTGCTGGGATGCAATGAGCCATGCCCAGAGCTGGTGGAGCTCGAATACAGCGATGTTTGAGCCAGAGAGCCCAGGGAGGCATTATTCGGCGACTGCTGCAGCAATGTCTGACGGCTGCTGCAGCGTTTGTGCAGACAAACGCCGCCTAGGGCCAGCAGGAACCAAGTCATGTTGGCCCATTCGTTGATTTGTTCCTCCAGATCGTGCTCGGAACTCTGATGACTAGCCCTACGCTTGCCCATGCCCCGATGAAAGACCTCTGCCTGTCCATCTTCGCCCTTGCATTTGGGATATGTTTGCAGCACCTTGCTGGACACCTCCCAGTTGCGAAAGGTCTCTTCCCAGGCGGGCTGCACACCATGGACACAATGCTCAATCTTGCGCAGCAGCGTCATGATGCGTTTCTGCAGTGTCAAGCGGCTCAACACATTGCCATGTGTGTTGTCAAAGAAGCAAATGCGCGTATCTGTTGCAGCTAAACCAAGACAAAATAAACATTAAAATTGATTCATCAACAAACGATTTCATCAACCCACAAGTGGACAGCTGCGCCAACTCCTGATATATGTGATAATTGGGCATTATGAAGCCCACTGTCAATTCGTCCGAGCTGCAGCATATCTCTGCCTCTTCGCAGAGCAGCCCAAAACACGAGAGTGATGTCAGCACCGCATCCAAGTCGACGCTCCACAAATACATAAAGAACACCACCTCCATTTTGATGTGCGCCTGCTTGCAGATGGCTATCTGACTGCCCACGTGAGCGTAGTCCTTGTGCCGCTGCAGGAACGTATTGCGGCAGATCAATATCTCGCGCAGCCACTTTAGCACATCCGTATAGTTGGCTATCTGATGCTGGATGAGCTTCTGCGAAATGGAGAACAACACTTGGGAGCTGACGTCCCAGAAAGTGTTGATGGGCGCCTCGGGATTCCAGACTTCAATCTTCTCTGGTGCATGCAGCGCCAGCAGTGCTTCCATGGCCTCCTGTGCCACATCTGGCATGGTGGTTTGATGCACTAGACTGACCAAACCATTGATTAGCTCTAGAGTGGAGCTTTGCACCTCATGTGCCACTTTTCCTTGGGTCTGCAAATGCAGAAGTTAAAGCAGGAGCTTGGATATCTTCTCTTTCGGAACTTACATTCAGCAGCAGAGTGGGATCAGCGTGTATCAGTCGCACCAGCAGCAACAGTAGCATTTTGTGGGCCGGTCCCTCCTCGGCGCGTGTCAGCCCCTTTTGTGTGTCCTTGGACTTAAGCGTCAGGGAGGTAATGTAGCGCAGCGGTGTGTGCGCAATGTACCCCTGCGTGGCCTTGTTTAGCGTATCCGTAAAAAGAGCACGCAGCTCGGCAGAGCGATAGTGGACGACTTCGGTCTGTGGCCACCAGGACAGACGCGGTTGGTTGACAATGCGAAAGGGATTCTTGTTTTGCAGGCGAAAATCCACGTATATGTGAGCCAATCTGCAAGGGAAAGACTGCATTAGACACTGGCTGCTGTGGAAGGAATTTCTTGATTACCTCAAAAGCGAGCACACAATAACAAAATGATAGGCCTGCGGCGATGACAGATTCAGGCACACTTTCAGCGCCTCAATATTGTGCGGACTAATGCGGAAACATGACACCCAGCAGTCAATCATTAGCTCAATGTCGGCAAAGTTATAGCCTTGACCGCGTGAGAACGGTTTGGCCGGATTGAACAGCAACGCCTTCAAATCATTGATGAAATATTGAACCAGCTTGAAGACTACATTGTTCGAGTCCGTAATATTAATGTACGTGGAGGCCTTGCATAGCTTCACGCAGGCAATCGCTGAAGATTCGGTGACCTGCTTCGATGGCGAATGCTGGCCCAAGCCACGCTTAATGCTCTCAATAAACTGCCTGGCCGAAAAGTCCTTGTCCTTGTCCCGAGATGCCGACTGTGTGGACTTTGAGGGCACCTTTTCCTTCTCTTTCTCCTTTTCAGACTGCTGCAGCTCGTTGACGGTGGCCTCCAGGCTGGAGGGATTCAATATCAACAGCAGCATCTGCAAAGGCCAGACCATGGTCTTGCTTTTCTTATTCTCGGTCTTGAAGTACTCGACAAAGTCGAGGAGTGGCTCCCAGCATCTGTAAGGTAAAGGCTTAATGAAGGAGTTATGAAAAGTAGTAAAACTATGCACGAACGTGGATATATCGCGATTGGTGCCGCGCTGCAAGTCTTGAAACTCCTGTGGATGATACTCAATCCAGTTCCAAATAGCCTTCTCCAGGGAGTAGAGTAAAATCAAAGGCGGCGCACGCTTAGAGCGAAACTTTGTGATAGTTTCTGCAACAAAGGGAGACGCTTTTGGTATCTTTTCTATCTATCTTTTAACCACCTGTTTACCTTGCAGCAGCTTGGTAAGCTTAATCATGTCCATATCGATATGTTGTATTAATTCGATATCATTGTAATCGGGATTCTCCTCCGAGCACGATGTCAACTCCTGAATCCTCGCCGAGATGCGATTAAATACTGCCGAAAAGTGATTTTGGGACAGGGCAAACAGCACTTTGGAGGCCAGCGCCTTTAGCTGTGCCGCATTAGGATTACTGTCGCTCTGCACATCCACAAATTGTGAAATTTCACGCAGCAGCAGTTTCACATTCATTGCCTCCTCAAACCGCGCGGTATCTTTGGTTTGATTGGTAAGACAACGCTCCAGGGTGGTCAAAATGATGACCAGAGATTCGAAATAGCAACGTTCCGGTTCATAGCGGTTTTGTAGTGCCTATAAACATTTTAAATATATTTTCTAATTGTTCTTTTATTATGTTTTTCGTTCAACTTACAGCTTCGTTGACGCGCTGCAGCATTTTGGTTAGGCCCGAGATGACTAACGAGAAGCGGTAGCGCGAGATGTGTATGAGGCATGCCACCAGTTGGTCCTGGCTCATACGTGCTTGTGTCCCATAAGCACCGATACGGTTCGGCAGCTACACAGAAAAACAGAGAAAGAGAAACGCATTTAATTGATACTTCATTCATTCATAGGGGTTTCCTTTGCCTCCCTGCTTCACACTTCCCTCCCACATCGTTATCCCATTGAGAAAAGAGCAGGCAGGAGTCAAATACGGTGGAGGCTGGGAGGAGACAAGGCAGGCACCGAGCATCAGGTACATTTTTTCGACTTGGTTTGCTGAAACGGAACAACCTGAAACACGTTGAAAAAACACTTGCCTGATCCTCGAAGCGCGCCAGTAGGGCACTCGCCCACTCGCCCGTCTTTTGCGTGGCCATTTTCTGTTGTTTTTGACTGTTTAAAGCCTTTTTACTGCATTTTTGTATGATTAACGGCCATTCCGTTGGGAATAACCATATCTAACAGATCACCAAATTGGGATCTGATTGGATCNCACTTTGGAGGCCAGCGCCTTTAGCTGTGCCGCATTAGGATTACTGTCGCTCTGCACATCCACAAATTGTGAAATTTCACGCAGCAGCAGTTTCACATTCATTGCCTCCTCAAACCGCGCGGTATCTTTGGTTTGATTGGTAAGACAACGCTCCAGGGTGGTCAAAATGATGACCAGAGATTCGAAATAGCAACGTTCCGGTTCATAGCGGTTTTGTAGTGCCTATAAACATTTTAAATATATTTTCTAATTGTTCTTTTATTATGTTTTTCGTTCAACTTACAGCTTCGTTGACGCGCTGCAGCATTTTGGTTAGGCCCGAGATGACTAACGAGAAGCGGTAGCGCGAGATGTGTATGAGGCATGCCACCAGTTGGTCCTGGCTCATACGTGCTTGTGTCCCATAAGCACCGATACGGTTCGGCAGCTACACAGAAAAACAGAGAAAGAGAAACGCATTTAATTGATACTTCATTCATTCATAGGGGTTTCCTTTGCCTCCCTGCTTCACACTTCCCTCCCACATCGTTATCCCATTGAGAAAAGAGCAGGCAGGAGTCAAATACGGTGGAGGCTGGGAGGAGACAAGGCAGGCACCGAGCATCAGGTACATTTTTTCGACTTGGTTTGCTGAAACGGAACAACCTGAAACACGTTGAAAAAACACTTGCCTGATCCTCGAAGCGCGCCAGTAGGGCACTCGCCCACTCGCCCGGCTTTTGCGTGGCCATTTTCTGTTGTTTTTGACTGTTTAAAGCCTTTTTACTGCATTTTTGTATGATTAAGTTGAAGAACCTACGGCGACCACCAGTGTGACCAGCGTGACAGCGGAGTTATCGATAAATAATACCGCAACACCCTCCAAAAGATACCTTCTCATTTTAAAGATACACAGTAAGAATACCGTCTTTTAAATCCCATTCCTCGACTTTGTTATGTTTGATTTTTCAAGATTCTTAGTTAGGCGTCTCAGCGCTAAAAATATAATTTTATCCGATTTATCAATTAATTCTCCACAAGATTGGCTAGTTTTTAGGTATTTGTTTTGTTAAAATGTTTCCAAATAGAATAAAAAAATAAAAAATAAAATAAAACCAACCAAAATAGCATAAAACGTTATGTGCGTCGGAATGGATAACTACGTATTTGACAATTTGTTGCTTGTAATAGTATTGTATGTGCATTTGCATGCCCATTTCCATGAATTAATATTAAAATTTAATTTTCAAAGCTGCTCTCAAAATTTAATAATGATCAATAATTAGCATGAGATCCTAAGCTCATATTAATACCCATCTTTTATGCTCCTACATGTTTCTTGAAGTTCAATATTTAGTTATTTTTTATCAATTTTGATTCAGGTAGTTCCTTACTCCCGCCTGGAAGGTGTCAATAAGGTCTTGGCCAAGCTTCAATAGGATTTTAGCCAATAATTTTTGAACCACTGGCTCTCACTTTGCTTTTTTATATTTAATTATTATACCCGGTACTCGAAGAGTAAATAGGGTATATTGTATTTGTGGGGAATAACGGTTGTAAGTAAAGCACAGAAGGAAACATTTCCGAACCCATAAAGTATATATATTCTTGATCAGCATCAATAGCCAAGTCGATTGAGCCATGTCTGTCTGTCCGTCCGTCTGTCCGCCCTGATGAGCGCATAGTATTCAGAGACTTTAAAAGCTAGAGCCTCAAATTTTGCATCCAGACTTATGTATGCTCACACTGTTATAAGTGTATTTCAAAAATGAGCCCCGCCCCCTTCCGCCCCCGCAAAAGGGTGAAAGCCTCCAAATCATACAATTTGAAAGATATGGCAGATATATATTTGTTAGATATGGCCATTCCGTTGGGAATAACCATATCGGTTTGGTTTGATTGGTAAGACAACGCTCCAGGGTGGTCAAAATGATGACCAGAGATTCGAAATAGCAACGTTCCGGTTCATAGCGGTTTTGTAGTGCCTATAAACATTTTAAATATATTTTCTAATTGTTCTTTTATTATGTTTTTCGTTCAACTTACAGCTTCGTTGACGCGCTGCAGCATTTTGGTTAGGCCCGAGATGACTAACGAGAAGCGGTAGCGCGAGATGTGTATGAGGCATGCCACCAGTTGGTCCTGGCTCATACGTGCTTGTGTCCCATAAGCACCGATACGGTTCGGCAGCTACACAGAAAAACAGAGAAAGAGAAACGCATTTAATTGATACTTCATTCATTCATAGGGGTTTCCTTTGCCTCCCTGCTTCACACTTCCCTCCCACATCGTTATCCCATTGAGAAAAGAGCAGGCAGGAGTCAAATACGGTGGAGGCTGGGAGGAGACAAGGCAGGCACCGAGCATCAGGTACATTTTTTCGACTTGGTTTGCTGAAACGGAACAACCTGAAACACGTTGAAAAAACACTTGCCTGATCCTCGAAGCGCGCCAGTAGGGCACTCGCCCACTCGCCCGTCTTTTGCGTGGCCATTTTCTGTTGTTTTTGACTGTTTAAAGCCTTTTTACTGCATTTTTGTATGATTAACGGCCATTNTGCACATCCACAAATTGTGAAATTTCACGCAGCAGCAGTTTCACATTCATTGCCTCCTCAAACCGCGCGGTATCTTTGGTTTGATTGGTAAGACAACGCTCCAGGGTGGTCAAAATGATGACCAGAGATTCGAAATAGCAACGTTCCGGTTCATAGCGGTTTTGTAGTGCCTATAAACATTTTAAATATATTTTCTAATTGTTCTTTTATTATGTTTTTCGTTCAACTTACAGCTTCGTTGACGCGCTGCAGCATTTTGGTTAGGCCCGAGATGACTAACGAGAAGCGGTAGCGCGAGATGTGTATGAGGCATGCCACCAGTTGGTCCTGGCTCATACGTGCTTGTGTCCCATAAGCACCGATACGGTTCGGCAGCTACACAGAAAAACAGAGAAAGAGAAACGCATTTAATTGATACTTCATTCATTCATAGGGGTTTCCTTTGCCTCCCTGCTTCACACTTCCCTCCCACATCGTTATCCCATTGAGAAAAGAGCAGGCAGGAGTCAAATACGGTGGAGGCTGGGAGGAGACAAGGCAGGCACCGAGCATCAGGTACATTTTTTCGACTTGGTTTGCTGAAACGGAACAACCTGAAACACGTTGAAAAAACACTTGCCTGATCCTCGAAGCGCGCCAGTAGGGCACTCGCCCACTCGCCCGTCTTTTGCGTGGCCATTTTCTGTTGTTTTTGACTGTTTAAAGCCTTTTTACTGCATTTTTGTATGATTAACGGCCATTCCGTTGGGAATAACCATATCTAACAGATCACCAAATTGGGATCTGATTGGATCATTATTATAGCCACAATAAAGAAATCAATTTTCAATGGCTAAACACACCCTGTCCCGCAGCTTATGTTGTTATTTTTTCACATTCTCTCATTTACACTCTGCTTCCTGCAGTGTGCGGCAGCTGCCTCTGCCTCTGCCTCGTCTCTGCCTCTGCCATGACTCTGCAGTGTTTGGCTCTATGGAAGGTGGGCGAGCTAAAGGAGATGTAGATGTAGATGACAGATGAAGAAAAAATTTAAAATTTGACATATAACCGCTTGAGTACAGATGTAGTACTGAGTGACGGGTATAAAAGTTGTGACGCGTAAGAAGCGTCTCACACATTCCTTCTCGTTCTCCATAAGTTTTTGATGACATTCAGATCCAGGGACTGATTTGAACATGCAATACGCCGATCTTTTCAGATGAAAACCAATTCCTGGAGAGATTTCTTGAGTACGATCATTACCATCATTATCTTGTTGAAAGATACTTTTTAGAGGTGTTTTTCAACTGGAATACTCCAACGCAAGGCTAGGAAGTAGCGCTTTAGATAGGCTTAAGCTCATAAGGATCAACACAACATGCCCAATACTGTTTTTTTTCAAGAATTTGGACACTAATCTCATGTCTGTGAACGCCAAAGAAATTATCTTTGTTTTTTTTTTTACCATATTATACAACTTTACGCTCATCAGACAAAAGTTTATTTTTTCACTGTGACAGTACAGCCACATGCGTTCTTGCAAACTTTAGCCGTATACCCTATACTCCATTTATTGCAATTAAATAAAGGGTATTCAATCGTTTACGAACTGTCTTAAAAATTGGTTTCATAACTTTTCAGTATATTGAAGACCTTGCCTTCGACCAACCTCTAAAACATGCGTTTTTCGCATAAAAAGTCTGTTTTCAGGGTTCTCTTCTATCCTGTACCTGTATCCGAGCAATGATTATTTCAACGCTACAAAAACAAAACGAGTAAGAACGTGTTCTTACACGTCGCAACTTTTATACCCGGTTCTCAGTTAGTATATCTGTACCTTATTGTTCTTTTCCCCCCCAAAAATTTTCATTTGCCATTTTAAATTTTTTTCTGCATCTGTCTCCCCCTCAGGACCACTACACGAAGCAGATTGTGGATGAGAGAATGTGCAAAAAAATTAAAAGAAAAAGGTGATGGACGGGTTGGGTTCAGCCACTGCAAAATAATTTGTTCATTCTGGCTATAATAATGATCCAATCTGATCCCAATTCGGCTGTCTGATAGATATGGTCATTATTACTTTCTTTCTTTTACCTCTTACCACTCAGAAGAGGAAAAAAGCCCTTTTGGGCGTGCGTTCTATGCACTTGAACACGCCAAACTCGCTCTGTGTGGTTCCGTTTACATGAAGTGGGAGTGGGCGCTATTTGAAAATTAGAAATACATTTTTCCATTTTTAGCTATAACTTGTTTATTTAATGTTGTTAATGCATAACAAATGAATACTATTGAATATTTTTTGATGGTATTCCTCTGTTTTAGCCGGTTCTGTTGTGTCTCTTTGTTGTGTGTGTGTTTTTGGCTGTTTTCCTTTTGTGCAAATTATACAATAATTTCCAGTAATACATATCAAATATCTGGTAGTTTCAGCATTTCGAGCGGTAGTGATTTAGAGTTTCGTCCAACAATCGTTATTAATAATGTAATTTGTTCTATTCGTAGTATAAGGTTTGTTTTTACTTTTAGTTTCTGTTGTTTGTTTGCTACCTACAAATACACATTTACATACAGTCGCATATAGGATAAAGTTATGTATAAGCATGCATATAAATAAAATTTGATTGAAAATGTCTGTGTGTATTTTACAAATAACAGCACTTACATAGACAAAAACTGTGTAATTTAGGCTTGGGCTTACATTCGTGTTTGTTTATTGGACGTTTTGGGGAAATTTTGGAAAGTTTAATTCAAATAAAACGAGAAGGGACGTGTGACACGCTTCGTACGCGTCACAACTTTTATACCCGGTACTCAGTACTACATCTGTACCGTACCGATTTTTTGTCAAATTTTACTTTTTTTTTCGTTTGTCATCTACATTTTCAACACTTCTCACGCCAACACGCTCCTTTAGCTCGCCCCCCCCCCCTTCCTAGACCCACAAACTTCCCTAGGCAGAGGCAGCGGTCGCACACTGCGCGAAGCAGAGTGTAATTGAGAGAATGTGCAAAAAATAACAACACAAGCTGCGGGACAGGGTGTGTTTAGCCATTGCAAATTGATTTCTTTATTGTGGCTATAATAATGATCCAATCGGATCCCAATTTGGTGATCTGTTAGATATGGTTATTCCCTACGGAATGGCCATATCTAACAAATATATATCTGCCATATCTTTCAAATTGTATGATTTGAAGGCTTTCACCATTTTTCGGGGGCGGAAGGGGGCGGGGCTCATTTTTGAAATACACTTATAACAGTGTGAGCATACAGAAGTCTGGATGCAAAATTTGAGGCTCTAGCTTTTATAGTCTCTGAGTACTAGGCGCTCATCAGGGCGGACAGACGGACGGACAGACAGACATGGCTCAATCGACTCGGCTATTGATGCTGATCAAGAATATATATACTTTATGGGATCGGAAACGTTTCCTTCCCTATTTACTCTTCGAGTACCGAGTATAAAAAGTTTCAAAAATAGTTTAAAAATATTTGGAAAATAGTTTTGGAATATTGGGTGGTGGCAGGGCTAGGTAGGCGTATGTAAGAGTTTGCGTTAGAGTATTTTCTTTTTGATGTTGATTTGTATTGAGTATAGTACGAGTACATGTGTTTACGTACGGGTTTTTCTTTGTCCTCTAAATCACGTATTGATATTCCGTTAGTTATGGGAGCTGCTTTAATCCTTAAACCGCTTAGGTGGGTGCTATATATGGAAATTCTTTATGAGCGTATACAATTGTCAACTTTCTTATGGATATTTGACGTTTAGTCGATCAGAAATGATAAAGTGCAAAAAAGTGTTACATAAACTGAGAAACAAGCGCAAACTGTGACTCTTTGTAAATAGATTATAATCTATAATAATTATAGATGTTTTAAGTTCCCTATATGTATGTTTAATGTTATGTTTATATATTTTCTCTGTTTACTTTGCGTTGTTTTCGTTTTCGTATTCGATTTTTTCCTTACAGTCTAATTTCATATTTGGTTCTTATTTTTCTTTTTTTGAAATTTGATTTCAATGCAGTGCAACCCTGCCGTTCTTGAACAGGCCTGGCAACTCTGAAAATCACGAGTTGCCGACGACACAAACCATGCAGTATACTGCCAGGTTAGAGCTGCCGATAAAATAATGCTATGGGGTTTCCCCGCTTCAATTGGTTTTTTGGTTCGACTAGAGTTAAGAGGCTAAATATAACAATTCCATTGGGGGCATAAGATACTCATCTTGAGGAGGACTAGGGGTTTAGAGTTTAAATGGTCCACACCTGAACCTTTTCGGCCACCACACACCAGCTGGCGCGTTCGTAGTACGAGCCCACGATATGCAAACTGGCCACATGATGGTTAATCAGCGAATCCAGTTCGCCCTCGCGGAACACATGGTAGTAGCGATGATGCGTGCTCGAGCCGCCCTGCGAGGGACTGTCCAGAGAGTTCGTGGAGCTGTTCGAGTGCTCTATCGATTCGGTAGAGTTGCGCTGCTGCAGCGGTGCCTTCTGCTGTTGCGTGGCCGAAGGATTTGCGCACACAGTCAAGGGCGTGGAGCTGTGCGTGTCCTGCTTCATGGCTGCCATGTTGCGGCGACGCTGTACGTAGTCGTGCATGGAGGCATGGCCTAGGCCCTCGCCCAGCTGATCGCCGCCACGTGCTTCGAGAGCCTCGGCATCTTCGTCCTCCTCCTCTTCAGGAATGACATCATCATCGTCGTCGCGTACATCGCTGTCTCCATCGTCCTGAAGCAGGTAGGCCGTCTCCGGATTGAGCTGGTAGTGGCGATTCCGTTTGTAGTTGAACTTGGAGATTTTGCAGTGCTCGTAGATGCCCAGCGAGTAGCTGGACTCATTCTCCTCCTCCTCGTCCTCCTCTTCACCATCCTCCTCTTGTATGGTGAAGCTACGCGTCTGCGAGGACAGCGAGGATGTGCTGGACGATATCGGTGACTGCTGCAGACTTGGCTGCGTTGATAGATTGACCAGCATCAAGCGACGCTCTCGCAACTCATCCCGGAAGGCGCTCAGTTCCCCATTCGAGCGTTTCTTGGTGCCGCCCAAGTACTCGGAAAGATCTCCAATACCATCCAGGGAACGGCACTTGGCACGATTGCTCTTATCCTCCAACTCACGCTGCAGCTGCGCCGTCAGCTGCTCTGCAAACTCCGCACAATCCTGCGTGTGTCCGGACTCCCGTTTCTTCGGCAGCAGTGGAGCACTGTCCGCATTGAGAATGATGTCATCGTTGGCATGTGGCACGGCGTTGTTGATCTGATACTCGCCCTTGTGGTACTGCTCCTGCTGCAAACTGATCATCTGAGCCAGGCTGGAATCTCCCTCGTCCTGGGAGGCGGATGTCGATGCATCTTCACCATCGCCGCCATTGCCAGTTGGCAACTTGGCCGAACGCGGCGCACTGATGACGCTGTCAATGGAATCGGGCGAGGAGGGCTCACTGGAGTCGCTGTCCAGATCATCAGTGGCCGGATTGAATAGCTCCAGCGAGAGCAGTCTGCTGGCCAGCGAATGTGCTGACGCCGATGTGGACACACCTGAGCCCGAGGCACGCCTCACAATTGGAAAATTCTGACGCTGCAGCTGCTGGGATTGCTGCTTCCGGAACTTGGGTATCGGTGGCAAGTCCCTTATTGTTTGACGAGTGATTTTGTGCATGGGTTGGGGCATTGACTGGGGCTGGGGCTGGGTCTGGGGCTGGGTCTGCAACTGAGGTTGGGGCTGCAACTGCAGCTGAGGTTCTCTCAGGGGCTGTGCCTGCTGCTCCTTGATATGTGCCTCATCAAAGCTAAAGCGTGCCGTCTTAGAGGGGGGAGTCAGAATGGCCATAGCCGCCAACACAGCGGTGGTAGACTGTGGCGGGGACATCACCGTACCCTGGATGGCAGCCGGCGAGTGCGCCGGTGTCGGAGGGCAGGGCATTATCAGAGGCGATGTTGGCACAGATTGAGAGGGTGGCAGTCGAAAGTTGGGATGGTTGCCCCTCTGTGGATTAGCTGCTCCAGTCGTTCCCCCCGTAACCGAATTCACCGCTTGGCCATTGCTGGAGGAGGAATTGCTCGAACTGGAGTTGGAGTTGTGGTGCTGATGCTGATAGTTCAGCTGCTGCTGATGCTGTTCCGGCTTGGGTATGAAGATGACCGAGGCGAAACTATCCTCCGACTCGATGCTCGTGTCCGACTGCAGACTGCTGTCCTTGGACGAATCCGAGCCGGATTCGCGCGAGTGTCGCCGGGCTTTGACTTGCTCGCTGTTCGCGCATACAAAGCATTCCTGCTGGTACTGGCTGCAGTGGCAGACATTTCCCAAACTACAGTCCACGCAGCTGCAATACGTCACTGAGCCGGCAGCGGTTGTTGGTGCTGGCGACGTGGCCGTATTGGACAGTATTAGGTGCGACAGATGATGCTGCGGCAGATGGTGGTGATGATGGTGATGGTGGTGGTGCTGCTGAGGCTGCTGTGTTGCCGACACTGTGGTCTGCTTGTTATTGTTATTTGTGGCAGCATTATCCGCCATCGCGGAGCTCTGTATCGGAATCGATGGCGTCTGTGGCGCACTCTTGATGTTCTGGATCAGCTTGCTGATGCCTGTTTTGGTCACCCGCTCCAGACTGCCCGTCGAGCTCTTGATTTTGGTGGTGAATCCCTCGCGGATAACCTGCAGCCGCTTCGAGAACATCGCCGAGCGACAGAGGAACGCCTCGTTGAGGGATGTCTGCTTTTGGATGCGCTTGCGCACCCGTTCCTTCTCTCGCAGTCGATTGCAGGCCATCAGCTCCTCATTGAGAGAGCTCTGCTTGCGCAGCCCCGAGGAACTGCCTGCTGGTACCGTTCCATTAGTCGTTGCCACCGCTGAGGCACGCTGATGGAAATTGTTGGCATAGCAGCCGCTTCTCGTGCACAGGCTGCTGCTCATGCCCCCATTGACGCTGTTGTAGCTGTTCATCATATGGAACGCCTCGGAGTTCGGGGGCGTCGCGGGATCTGACAGGCCATCTTCCTCGCAGAGCGATTGTTTCTGCTTGATGAGTTTGGGCCGTCGGCTGAGCGTGTTGCCCGCACTGACCGTGATCGTGGGCGAGTGCCGGCCATTCAACTGCTGTGCCTCGGGTGCATTGAGCAGCATAGCCGCCGGACTGGCCTTTGGCTCGCCCGGAATCAGTGGACCCCCCAGACTGGGCACACTTGAGCGTGAGCGCACAATCTGTCGGGGTGGCGGCTGTAAAATGCTGCCCAGGCTGCGTGACTTGAGGCCGGCGGACAGTGGTGGATCGGGTGGAAAGTCTTCAAAGTCTTCCAATCGACGCAGCTCGATGGGCAGATCCTTGGCATCCTCATAGTCCAGGCTGCTGTCGTTTTTAGTGTCCTTGGAAGACCAAGAGTCCATGAACCACGCATGACGACGTCCACGGGCCAATTTCTGCAGCAACAACAGGAAAGATTGAGGTTGAATTTGGATTCTATCTTGTATTTTTTAACTGCTGAACTCACCTGTATGGCGCGTCGCACAAAACTGTAGCAGGACTCACCGGGCGACGATGAACTGAGACTGGAACTGTCGCCATCTCCTGCCGAGCGGCTGGAGGTTGTCGATTCCTCTGTGTAGGCGTGATACGGCGCCTGACAATTGTCGTCGTCCTCCTCATCGGAATATGAATAATTACGATTCTTGGGCGGCTGCCACGGTATGAGCACATCCTGCGACTCGAAGCGACGATGACGCTGCTCCAGCGCCCACACAGTTATGACCACACGGCCGCCAATACGCAGGATCCGGGCCAGCTCCCTCAAGGCCTGAACACGTCGCTCCGTCGTAGCAAAGTGATGCACCACGGCGAGGGAGAGCACGGCATCGAAGCTGTTATCGCGGAAGGGCAGCTCCAGATTGTCGCAAAGCGCCACCTGCAAGAAAAGAAGACGAAACAAAAAACATGAACCGGATTGCTTTGAGGAAGGAGTGTTCGAGATGCCCCCAGTGCGGACTACTGACAATTAAGTTACGCAAATGCCAAGAGAAGCCCACTCTGGAATCTCTTTGAAACCGGAACTGCTGACTCCCCCTAGGGTCCCGCTCGCAAAGTATTTAATTTCAAATTGTGCTTCAGTTGAGGGCCACACACTGGGGACAAAAACCATTTCCATGTCAAAGCGGTTCAATATCATTGTATTATACAGTGCGCCCTAGATAGAGAGAATGTATAAAGATTACAAGATAAGCAAACATTGCAAACAGCAGCCCAGAAAAAAATCTAAGCATATCGTCTGACGTCGCGCAACGAGAATCGCATCCCTCCGATGCGGAACACGGCGAGCGCGACACGGTTAAAGCGACAGACGACGGTAGACTCTAACAAGGACGTACTGGCCATCCTAGGATTAACGCCTGAGCTGCTGGCAACCATCTTCGACCAAGAGGGAAAAATCTCGGACGCCGACTATCTGAAGGCAGATTTGGAAATCTCGACCGATATGAAGGATGCTGTTATACGCGTAGAAAACCCGTATGTCTGCGAATTCAGGGGGATCAAGTAGTAGAAGGGAGCCATGACAATGGCCTGTGGTAAAGCAGAGACTCTTGACTTTCTCAAAACCATAGTCCGAGGTTTTGGGTAACTTTGGACAGATGCGGCACTCTGCGTGGTCTCCACAGTTCCCAGGAGAACGATTATCATGGACCCTGGACACATCTGATTGGACCAGGCAAGACAAAAGGAACGGCAAGAAACTCTGAGTCTGCATCACTCTAGTGTACCATCTGCGGACCTGCTGCGGTCTATGGAGAAGAAGGCGAAAGACGAGGACCCACCCTCGGAGTCTGTCAGGGCCCTCATGCCTCTTAACCCTCTTGGCACACACCGGACGGTCCAGGTGGCTGAGCAGCGGACAGAGGGAGTGGATACAGTGTTACTGCCTATGTGGATGATCTATTAATAATGCAGAATGCTGCTGAATACTGCAATTGGGCAGTTCTAGGACAGCCGAACGGAGAAGAGTTGGAATCTTCTCTGGGGACCTAGCAACCAGCATATCCTTATATATTCAGTCTGGTACGTGGCAAGGTTGTTATACACACTGGACATACCTCCAATGAACATAGCAATCTGCGTCGACAGCCAGGCTGATCAGATCAGACCGCCCTCAATCACACTAACGCTCCAGAACTGGATCGGCTAAGGCAATAGCGGACGAAGTGTACAAAATGCGGAGGCCAATACGAGATATCTCGTTATAGTAGACGAAGACCCTTACATCCTCCAGACATGCCGCTAGGCAAACTTGAAAACAGGCCCTCTTTATTGAGGCTTCGGGCTGGTTTGGGAGGACACCCCCATGCACTGGATAACAGCCCAGGATGAGTGTGAGCATCGCAGAGCTGCCTTCGAGTGACCTCGGCTTCGACCGAGCAGCCCCATAAACCTAATTTAACCGAACCTACTCCTCTCTGCAAGCACATGCCAACAAAGGTACACAGCTCATTCACCTTCTCAGTATTTTTACTTATCAAACGGACTATCTTTCGATCTCTTGACAGAACAAAAAAGTCACAGTCCAATAAGAGAGCAATTAGGAAGTGCTTCTGATGAAGAGCATGAAATGTTCTAAAAAAAACTTCCTGATCCAGCCAATTTGCATTCAAAAGGCAGAGCGGCTAAGCGAGCTAACAGAGCGTGTTGGAGAGAGAAGTGATGTAGATGTAGATGACAGATGTAGAAAACTGTAAAATGTAAAATTTGAAGAAAAAAAGGCAAGGTGGGACGTGTGAGACGCTGCTTACGCGTCACAACTTTTATACCTGGTACTCAGTGTACCTTAGCGGTTTTTTGTCAAATTTTAAATTTTTTCTTCATTTGTCATCTACATCTACAACACGCTCCTTTAGCTCGCCCCCCTTCCCTAGACCCAAACACTGCAGACTCACGGCAGAGGCAGATAGGTGGCAGAGGTCACATGAATGAGAGAATGTGCAAAAAACAAATAGAAGCTGCGGGACATGGTGGGTTTAGCCACTGCAAATAAATGTTTTCCTTTTGGCTATAATAATAGTCCAATCGGATCCCAATTTGATGATCTGATAGATATGGTCCTTCCTTACGGAATGGCGCGGAGGTTTTCGCCCTTTTGCGGGGGAGGAAGAGGGCGGGGCTAATTTTTGAAATACACTGGTTTCAGTGTCAGCATATGGCAGTCTGGATGCAAAGTTTTGAGGCTCTAGCTCTTATAGTCTCTGAGAACTAGCCGACAAACAAGACGGACAGACAGACATGGCTCTACCGACTCGTCTATTGATGCTGATCAAGAATCTATATACTTTATGGGGTAGGAAAAGTTTTCTTCTGTGCGTTACATACAACCGTTATTCCCCACAAATACAATAACACAAATACAATAAAATATATTTACTCTTCGAGTACCGGGTATAAAAACGACATTCCGTAGGGAATGACCATATCTATCACCAAATTGGGATTCGATGGGATCATAATGATAGCCACAATGGAGAAATTAATTTCCAGTGGCTAAACCCACCCTGTCCCGCAGCTTTTGTTGTTCTTTTGTCATTCTCTCATTCACACTCTGCTTCTGCTTCACGGGCGCTACCTCTGCCTCTGCCGCGAGTCTGCAGTGTGTGAGTCGGGAAGGAAGGGCGGAGAGCTAACGGAGCGTGTTGGTTGAGAAGTGTTGTAGATGTAGATGACAGATGAAGAAAAAATGTAAAATTTGACAAATAACCGCTAAGGTGCAGATGTTGTACTGAGTGCCGGGTATAAAAGTTGTGACGCGTAAGAAGCGTCTCCACGTCCATTCTCGTTAGTTTTCTTTTATCTTCAAAATTGTAGGTTTGGGATTCTATACTAGGGATACTGGGGATACTCATCAGGACGGACAGACGGACGGACAGACAAACAATGGCTATTTCGGCTCGGCTATTGATGCTGATCAAGAATATATATACTTTATGGGGTCGGAAACGCTTCCTTCTGTGCGTTAGATACTATGTGCACAAATACAATATACCCTATTTAATCTTCGAGTACCGGGTATAAAAACAGTTTATTTGTTGCAATCTATGAGAACAATTACGATTAAACGAAGTATTTGCTCTCTCTCTCTCTCTCTCTCTCTCTCTCTCTCTAGCTTGCTGTGTAATTTTCTCTAAAGTGGAGCAGAGTTGTCAAAACTTACTGTGAGTTTATTTACGTATTCTAAAAGCTGTCCCGTTTTGTGGATATCAATTAACATTAACATTCACATAAGTGTTATAAATCAATTATCGAGTTCAGGGGCATAGAATTTGGCACAATAGTATCAGCTGAAGAAATAGTTCTGTCAGTTAATCCGAAAACCTTTAAAGAGAATTGAGTTTGCTTAAGCAAATACAGCATTTGAGTTATACAACTTACACATACATAACCATACATACATACGTACATAACATAACATAACATAACATAACATACAGAAGCCACGCTGCATTATAGAGCGGCCTTTCTGACCTCATGGTTTAGTGTTTCAATTTCCAAGCTAGGATGAATGCGTATGGTCTTTACAAATCATATTTATAGCTGGCAATCGCCATTTTGCACAGTTGAACATGTATGAGAGTGCTTTGTGGATGTGTAATGTTGACAAGGTTTTCCTCTGACGGTGGATGGAGAGTGCTCTCATCCAGGTGAAAATGAAACATGTTACGCATACGTTGCTTTGCACGCTAATGACGGCAAATCTGCTGAAAGGAAAGAACCTACAGAAAGATACAAGGAGCGGGGCATCCGGGAGCAGCACTCTCTGCTAATAGAAAATATTTACATTTTATGCAGTTGCTCCTTTGCCCCTCTCGGCTCACGGGCTATTTAAATGGCGCTTAAGCCAAGAACGGCCCCTAGAGCCGTAGCTCTTATACCCGGTACTCGAAGAGTACCTTATATTATATTTGTGGGGAAAATTTGATGTATGCAAACGAATATATGTATATATATCTATATATATAAAAGAAAGTCGTATTTTGTAAAGCACTTATAACTAGAGAACGGCTGGACCGATTGCCATGGTTTTTGATTTGTTGGATTTGTTTCCGTCGCAAGTAGCAGAATACATCTTAAAAACAACTTATGGCCCGTTTGTTGCGGCCTTAAAGCCAAAACTTTATTTTTTTTTCTGAAGACATCATGTGTGTGTTCAGAAATTTGTCTAAAAAGTGCATTTGTTCATTTGTTGTTCATTTGTATTTGTTTAATCATATTTAATATTTGTTTTATTTAATTTTGTATTAATTATTTTAATAAAAATGCCGCGTCCTAGAAGATCCAATCTTTCCCAGCGTAATGCAATTAGGCAACGGAATATCGCGAGTCAATTATCTGAAATTGCACGAGAACAGCGCCGCGTTAATATGGAGCAAAGAAGGGCCTTAATTCGTGTTGAGAAGCATTGCTGGTACATGTTCGAGGGCCAACATCATTTGAATCACTGTTAATGATTGTTAATGGTATAGTGTGCCCCACATTTCGTGCAGCATGTCAAGAGCTACATTTGCTTGAAAACGATACTCATTGCACGACAATCGCTGAAGCAATTATTTCTGCATCTCCAAGTCAGATACGCACATTATTTGCTATCATCATTTCAACATGCTTCCCATCGAACCCACTTGACCTGTGGAACAAATACAAAGATAACATGTCTGAAGATATTTTACATCGAATTCGCGTCAGCTCAAGAAATTACGATCTTGAGGTGAATGAGGAGATCCATAACCAGACTTTGCTCTTGATCGAAGATATGTGTTACCTCATGTGCCGCAGTTTGTTAGTTAGGTTAGGAGTGCCAGCGCCAGATCGCGGAATGAATGACGCATTTAATAGAGAAATGGAACGTGAACATGAATATGATCCACATGAACTAATCCAATCAGTTCAAACGAATGTACCTCTGTTGAATCCTAAGCAGAGGGAAGTCTATGATACACTGATTAATGCAATTGATGATGGAAATGGCGGCTTATTTTTTTTGGATGCCCCCGGTGGAACTGGGAAGACATTCCTCATGATTTTCCCCACTGTACGTGCGAGATCCGAAATTGCGGTAGCAATTGCTTCTTCTGGAATAGTGGCCACATTGTTAGACGGATGCCATACTCAGCGTTAAAATTGCCATTAAGCCTTCAAACTACTGAACAACCGACATGTAACATTTCGAAAAACTCCGCAATGGCCAAAGTTTTAGTAGCATCAAAAATCATCATATGGGACGAATGCAGAATGGCGCACAAACGCGCATTGGAAGCACTAGACCGAACATTAAAAGATCTGCGCAATGACTCGAGATCTTTTGGTGGTGCAATGATTTTATTATCTGGCGATTTCCGACAAACACTACCAGTCATTCCAAGATCTACTGCTGCAGACGAAATAAACGCTTGCCTCCAAGCATCAAATCAGTGGCGATATGTAAAGAAACTTCAACTGTCTGTAAATATGGGAGTTGCATTGTTGAACGATCTATCTGCTGATGATTTCTCGAAGCAATTGCTGACTATCGGTAATGGCCGTGTTCCTGTAGACAAAACGAGCGGTTTGATTTCATTTCTTCCAAATTTTTGCAATTTCGTATCATCAAAAGACGAGCTTATCAACAACGTAAGAAACTTCCCGGATATCATTGATAACCCCAAAAATACTAATGGGTTCAGTGAGCGAGCAATTTTGGCCGCTAAAAATAAAGAGGTAGATGACCTCAATCTTATAATTCAAAATCAAATCGTAGGTACTCCATATTCATTCAAATCTCTCGACTGTGTAACAAACGAAGAAGAAGCCAATAATTATCCAACTGAATTTTTAAACTCCTTGGATGTGCCTGGTTTACCACGGCACAATTTAAAACTTAAAGTACGGTAGTCATCATGCTTAGAAATTTAAACCAACCAAAACTATGCAATGGAACGCGTTTGGTGATAATAAAACTGATGAGCAATGAGATTTACGCGTCGATACTTAAAGGAAAATTTAAAGATGAGGAAGTTCTTATTCCAAGGATTCCGATGATCCCAACGGATATGCCCTTTGAGTTTAAACGAATTCAATTCCCGATTCGTCTTGGCTTCGCCATGACGATCAACAAATCACAGGGCCAATCCTTGACTATTTGTGGCCTCAATCTAGAAAATGAATGTTTTTCTCAGGGTCAATTGTACGTGGCATGCTCACGTGTCGGCAAACCATCCGCTTTATATGTTCTTGCGCCTCTCCAAAAAACAAAGAATGTCGTTTACCACAAAGTGCTTGAATGAAAATCCTATTACTATTGCATTGGATCATTGCAACCTATAGAAGATGCACAGCATAAATTCTTGCAATATGGGCAATATGGAAGAACAACTTGACAGGCGTCAAGGGATGAACACAGCTACGAAAAGAGTAGGTCTCCAAGATCTACAGCAAATGCTTCATGAACATCATGCATTGGTCAGGCTGTTGAAGACTGCTTTAGAGCGCATGCCAAGTGATTGCAATTCGGTCAAGTCAATTAAATACATTTGCAAATATGTCACGAAAGGGGAGCGACATGCCGGTTTTGGTATCCAAAAATCCAATACCAACCATGAAATCACGCGCTATCAAGTTGGTACTTTTTTGTTTCTATCTATATAAACATATTATTTTGTATCATTGTTTTAAGTTCATCAAAGCCTAAATTAGTTCAGCTAAAAAGTAACACGACATTCATTGACTGTTAGGCGGTGCGAAGTTCGCCGGGTCAGCTAGTATATATATGTATATGTATATGTATATGTATATATATATGTATATTCTTGATCAGCATCAATAGCCGAGTCGATAGAGCCATGTCTGTCTGTCCGTCCGTCCTTTTGAGCGCCTAGTACTCAGATACCATAAGAAATATGGACACCAAATTTTGCATCCAGACTGTATGCTCAACTGTTACAAGTGTATTTCAAAAATGAACCCCGCCCCCTTCCGCCACCACAAAGAGCCAAAATCTCCCACAGCCACAATTTTGAAGATTAAGGAAAACTAAAAACGCCATTCTTTAGGGAAGGACCATATCTATCAGATCACCGAATCATTTTTATAGCCAAAATGAAGAAATTAATTCAGCAGCTTTTTTGTTTTTTTTTCACATTCGTGCTTCGTGTAGTGTGCGGCCCTACGGGAAGTGATGTAGATGTAGATAACAGATGAAGAAAAATGTAAAATTTAGATAAAAACCGCTAAGGTACACATGTGGTACTGAGTACGGGGTAAAAGAGTTGTGACGCGTAAGAAGCGTCTAACACGTACTTTCTCGTTTTTTCTCCAATTTGCTCTGTTTTCTCCTTTTGGCCCTTTTGCTCTTTTTGCCTCTTGAAAATTGCTGGTTTTACCTGGACCTAAACAGAAAGTATGCCACAAACTACCACAGCCTTTCCGTGTGGCCCCTTAGTTATCCTGCTGAAGCGCTTCGCTTTCACTTTCTTTTATTTGCTCATATTGAGTTTAACTTTTTTATGTTTTGCGGCCTCGGCACTACCCACATTTGTGCAGAAGTTGTGGGGCAAATAAAAAAGTTGCTAAAATATATGAGCCTCCAGTCCTGTACCGTAGCCGTGTGTGTGTATTTGTTGCAGCTGCTGCCGCCCCCCTTGCTAGTTATTTGCTTTTAAAATTATTGAAAACCAGTCCTTGTACGAGTTGCGGAAATCAAAGTTCCCTTTCCAGCCTCCCGCCAGTAAGTGCAACTTTCAGTCGCCGGCCGAAGTTAAAATGGTTTTGCATAAAGTTTACGTATTCGCTGCGAATAAACTTGCATCTGCTTGCACATCACGTTTGCATCGGGTGCTCTTTGAGTTTATTTTAAACACATAAGGTAAATGGAAACAAAGCCAGATAGAATCCCTGCAATTGAATGTGATTGAATTTTCATCTGTTCTATGCACGGACTTGGATAGCGTCTGTTTGCTGGGTCCTGTTGCACACTGTCATCAAGAGTGATTAGAGACCCATGCAAATATTTATCTAGATGTCATGAAGTCGTGACATTCGAAAGGCAGCAATCAGAGGTACATATTTGTCAGGGCCCGATAATATGACACCCTGCTATATCCAAGCCTCGTCAACCACACGCAAAATCGACATATAAGCCATAATTATGGCGGCAGCCAGCCGGAGAGGCAGAGTGAGAGCCAGGGAGTGGTCGATCACTTCCCGGGGAATGCATTTCTTAGTAAATGGTGTTTTTACCGGTACTCGAAGAGTACATGGGGTATATTGTATTTGTGGGGAATAACGGATGTTTGTAACGTATTGTAAAGTATATATATTCATGATCAGCCGATTGAGTCGATTGAGCACTGTCTGTCTGTCCGTCCGTCCGTCCGTCTGTCTGTCTGTCCGTCCTTATGAGCGCCTTGTAGAGTAAGACCATCAGAGATAGGGCCCCCAAGTTTTAAATTTTGCTGATCAGCTGATCAAGAATATATATACCGGGTATAAAAATGATCAAATATCATTACTACAGAATCAGGGCATAAAAAACGCAATCGTGTATCTTTCGATTATTCTGTTTCAGATATTTATATTCTTTGTTTCTTCTTAGTCCGAGAGGATATTGAAAAATTCAATGGAGTCGGTTTTTATTCTGCACTATTAGTGTCGCTGCACAGTGAGCTGGGCGGGCAACGGTTTGATCTGTGGACAAGATCGAGATCTGGATGGTTGGCCAGACCAACCGCTAGCCTTCTCCGAGATCCACTGCCAGCGTGACAATTGCCCGGATCTGACAAATTCCGGTCAGGAGGATACCGATCTGGATGGCCGTGGCGATGCCTGTGACGATCAGGTGCAGAACAACAAGGACAATTTTCCGCTGTCCTACAACACGGAGCAGCTGGACGCAAACGCGGACACAAGTTCAATCCGCGGCAGCTGGACTCGGATGGGGATGGAGTGGGCAATGCCTGGACGTTGACATGCAATGACTGCACTACGGGAGAGGTAGGCTACCATAAGAGATTTATGAAGAGGAAGGGTCGTGTTAGTCGAGGATATAATGTGATAGAAGGAATTATAATCCGAGCATAAAACCCTAAAGGGTTCGTGCAAGACATAATTCGATCTGCACAGTGGAAGGAACAAAGGAATACAAATTTTACAGTTTTTCTTCATCTGTCATCTACATCTACAACTCTTTTCACACCAAAACGCTCCCTTAGCTCGCCCCTCTTCCCTAGACCAGCACACTTGTAACGGACACGGGAAGTGTCGTCTCGTCAGCACTCTCTGTCTACTAAAAGTTTGCCGGCTAGGCTCAGGGAAAATGGGGTGGGTGGTGTGCTGCGAAAACGAACTCCGTCACCTAACAAAATCGTAGACAGATTTACGGGAACTGGGATCGGAATTACAAACCCGGACGGAACTTAAGGTCCACTACCTACTGTGAAGAGCAAGGTGGATGTGCTCTTCCCTCTTGACCCACCCTCCATGTAGAATAACATAAGAATATGCCATTATGGTTCTACCCAAACCCTGCCGCTGCTGCCTATGTGCCTTAGGAACCCCTCCCAAAAAATCAGATTAGAAATTCATGTTAAATCGTTATAATTTTACTTTGACTTGTATGACTTCAGGTTGTTTGTAACCCCCATTATTTCTACCCTAACCCTTCAAACTATTTTTACTGCATGTGTATATATATATGTGGGACTAATTTAATACATAGGAATTCAAGAGAATGATCAAATATGAATAAAAATAATATAATCAAAATATAAAGTAAGAATTAATTAATTAAATGAATTAAATGGCATACTTGTAGTGATTATAGTTAATAATAATTCATTTTATATATGGTTAAGCATGCATGTCTCACTGTGTAGACGCTATTCTCCTGACCCGGAGTGTATGTGTGTATATGTGTGTCTACTTACAGACTTTTAAACAGCTGTTGGTGTCGTTGGGCCCAATTTCACGTTCTAACTGTTAAAGAAATGTAGAAATATGCAAAATAACAAGAAGCGTTATGAAGAGGTATTTTACCAATACCTTTCCATGGACACAATGAGACCGATGATGCACCCTTTAGAATCTATTATTAACTACGCATAAATTTCATGTTTTTCTTCTTCTATTCTAAGTTAATGTCTAGGAATATTTAATATTATTGAACAATTTTCTTCTCTATTTTTTTTTCTATCCATAATTTTTCATTACATTTTCTTTTCTAGATTTTGTGATTTACTTTTC